>NW_028278400.1:0-300000 GCF_059751315.1 Micrasema longulum
GAAGTGAATCACGCGTTTATTTTGTTGAACGTGTGCCGCATCATGGACTTTGTTTCCACCAACCACCAGTGTTCAAGTCCAGATCGGGGACCTATATTAATGTTGGTGTCGTGGTACCGCAATTCCATCAAGAACGAACCAGGTGGGTGATATCCATTATTTATCCATCACATTCCTTGGGGTTGTGACCGATTGACACTGCATACCGCATATCGAGGATATTCACTATTTTTATTAAAATTAAAATACCGTCGACTCCACTAAATAATATTTTAGAAGCCCTAGGGCTTCGCCCCCAAAAATAATTTTAATTCAATGTGAACATTAAAAAAATAACTATTAATAATCCCTTATAGTAGAGTATAATGTGCCATGTAT
Organism: Micrasema longulum; assembly: GCF_059751315.1. Classification (NCBI taxonomy): domain Eukaryota; kingdom Metazoa; phylum Arthropoda; class Insecta; order Trichoptera; family Brachycentridae; genus Micrasema; species Micrasema longulum. The sequence continues at coordinate 379 of NW_028278400.1, forward strand.
ATTTCCTAATATGATTTTTTTGTTGCATCTATCCATGTAGGTAAACCCGTACCAAGATAGATGCAAATTGTATCTGTATGCTGTGGTATAGTTAGGGGATCGCACTCGCAGATTTATCCTTTATTCAGATATTGTATTCTTATTCAATATTGGTTTTATAAAAGGTATATTTTTGATAAGCCGCTTCGTGCGTTTCATAAATAAAATTGCTACTAAAAAATATGTTTTTCATATACCTCCAATAATTTCTAGACTAATAATGGTATAACCTTTTAAGGATTTTATCCAATGACATTAATATCTCAACAGAGACGAAGGAATTATTTTTTGATAAATATTTGAACTAAATTGAAGGAGTTTTTGGGAATCATATTAATCTAGGCATTTACATAGCCTATGAACTGTCATTGCCTAATTTGAGTGATCTACTAAATAGTGCATATTAAAAAGTGTGAAAGGTGATCACTTCAACACTTTGATTTACTTTATAAATAGTAATTTTATTTAATTACTTTTAAGCATGTTTTTAAAAAAAAAGTTCTATAAGAAATGACTTTACTTTGAAATATACCTTCAAATTGTAAATTAGTTAAAATGACATGCATATTGTTAATAATTCACTAACTTCAATTCATTGAGTATGTCTAAATGTTTGCAGATTGGCTGGATTTTCTCCCGAGGGATTAATTTATATTTTAATTTGTTGCAACGGAACGGAAAATCATTTTTTTGAAGGGAACATGGAAGTCTAGGCATTTACAGGGCCTATGACTTATTATTGAATGGTTTAATGTGAATGTTCAAACAAAAGCAGAATGGTGAATGTTACACAGTGTGTAAAGTGGCTACTTTAACCAGTTGATGACAAGTCAGAAGCCCTGTAAATGCATATTCCCTTCTTTAAAATCACTTCAGTGTAAAATGATCGATGATTGATGATTTTCAGAATGTTTGAGTTTACTGTTTACCATATTGATGTGCCATATATTTATGTGTTTCTGATCCTATAATTTGTGATGATATACTCATATGTCTGTGTTAACTAATTGCTCGTCCTATCTCAACACAGGACTTTCAATCCCATGAAGTTGGGACTTGTGTCTCAAATAATGTGTCATAAACTACATTTATGTAAATAAATAAATAATATAGTATGAGAACTGGTCCAATAAATTAGGGTATTTTTCGATCAAATTATTTAATCGTATTAAGTGTTTGTTTTTTAATATAATAGTGAAAATGTGTTTCGTTTATTTAAAACCATTTATAACATAACATTATGCTTACATTTATATTACAATTATTTTTATGAGGATGGTTTATGTAACACAATTGTATTGTTACCTTTTCTCATAGATTTTATTGACTACCCACTTTTCAATACTGGTTCTAAAATTGTCAGCAGTATTGTGACAGTCATTTGTCGAACGTCGAAAGAGTGCGGTCTATTAATTCTAAGTGTTTTTGTTCGAATTTATTCATATGTATAACTTTTTAATCGCTATTTAAAAAAATAAGTTCGTTTATGTAGTTTGCGGTGTATTTAGGGAATGAATTCTTTAAGGAAAGGGTTTTTATCATTCAACCATTTTTTTCAACTTAAAAAAATGCCATTAACTAAGGATCAATATTAAAGTTTTATAAGTGTGTGCGTTAACTGCTAGCTGAGGGTTAGCGGAGTCCAGCGAGAAAGTGCGCGCAGCCTGTTTAACTGTTTATTTTAGCATCGCTTAAAAAGGGTAAGTTAAATGTTTTATCTCATTGTGCATTTTATAACAATAATAACATTTATTCATTTAAAAATCGTTTAAGCCAATATTTGGTGTTTGCAGATCTAAAACCAATCATAACAACTCGACGCTATAATTCGATTTACGTATTTTTAAAGTTTTATCTTATTTACACTTTTTTCAATAGTTTTGTATTTTTTTAAGTCCATTCTTCACAAAGAGTCAGAAGAAGCACAACTTAAAAATAATGTTTTATATATATTTTATATAGTCAGTATTATTTAAATTTACGTATACAACATACATTTTGTCCTTATAATATGTACATCATAAAATGAATGTATAATTTATAAACTTAAGATGTATCTTTTATTTTATTATTTTTTAAACATGTTTTGCAATTCGTACAAACTGGTTACGGCCGATAAATAAATAAATAAACAACTATTGGTTCACAGAAAGTTTCATAGTTCAGCGTGTGTCTAAAAATGTTTCAAGACAAAATATTGTTACTCGTATACTAATTTTTTTTTAAAACTATTCATGTCGTCCAAAGAATTACGAATAAAATTATATTTTCTGAGTCGGTGACCGGCTCATACTACAAATCCATCTAGCTAGTAGTCCCAAAAATATTATTTATTGTTTCAGCATTTACTTTGTGGAAAAACATTTTGAATTTATTTAAAATAAAACACTTTTTAATTTTTACGACATCAAATTTTAATATATAATAACACAACTAGTTTCAGATATTCTGAATTACCCATCATCAGGTGTAAATATAAAACAAACTAAAATATACACGCAGATTACTACTTGAGTACTGATAGGGTCGGGTGGAAGGGGTGAAGGCAATGTGAGGTGGAGGGAGGGGGGTTTTCCTAATTAGAGGGAATATTGATATCATTGGTGAAGAATTTTAGAGTATAATATAATAATTTAAAGTTTTTTCTGAATTTGATAATTTTTAGATTTAAATATTTGAAAGTTATTAATTAAAATACCTTTATTTGTGACAGAATCTTCTCCTTCTTGCGGTACTTTATCAGGTTCCCCGGACATTGGCAATCACTACAGCAAAAGAATTTTGTTCCTGCGCTACTCCGAGGCCAGGACAACTGACTGTTGGATGTACTCGCTACAGTTATTCCTAAGAGAAGATGATTATAGTGTTTCCCGTTGCCTTTTCTGGTGGATTTTTCTGTCAGAATTACCTTCCCTTAGCTTGTTGGTTCTGGTTTAAAGGCGCCAGAATCTCCCTTTTCATTTTCTCGTTATCTGCTGTTACACCGCCATGAATGTGATCCCATTGCCCTGGGTTCGTGACGTGGGCGCCAACAAGTTGGACTAGATTTCTAGTCTACAAAAACGTAGAACTAATATTGACTCCATATATATGTTCGGCATACTAAATGGTATAATCGATGTTCCATCATTACTGGCACAAGTAAAATTCAATATTCCGACTCGTAGATTGAGAAACATTGAAGTACTGTTCATTAATCAGCATAGAATAAACTATGGCCTTAATTCTCCAATAACCCGTCTTTGTCGCATTGTTAACTCAAGACAAGATCTGGATTTTTTTGGTTTAAGTTTACAACGATTTAAACGAACACTAAATACATAGTCTAGATCTTGTCTAGTGTCCCTTGTGTTTGTCAATGCTTCTTTTATTTTTTTTAATGTTTTAAACTATTCTTTTATTGTAATATTTAAACCCTATAAATTGTATACACGGACAAGGTCCGTTAATAAATAAATAAATAGTCTGTAGTATTGCCGCTGAAATGCAACTGGGCATTCGCAGCATTTAATAGAATCACACCATTTAGCAAGATGTGACTCACTGCGACCCTACTGACGACAGTTCGAATTTTATGTGAATGAAAAGAATAGTTTTTATCCATAATATAGTTGGCATCTTCAGAAAAACTCGAGCAATAGCTCTCAATATTCCCCATAATTAGGAAAACCTCACCCCCTCCACCTAACATTTACTTCCCCCTTGCCCCTTCCGCGACCCTATCAGTATCTTAGTACTAATCTGTGGATATATTTTAGTTTAGTTTTTATTAACGCCTGATTATGGGTACTTCAGAGTACCTGAAACTAGTGGTGTTATTTTACATCAAACTTTTACGTGGTGAAAATTACAAAGCGCATTATTTTAAATAAACCCAATAAATATTTCGCTTTCGTAACCTCTAAGTGTCCAAATTAAGTATCTCCCTCTTATGAAAATTGATCAATCACACCTCAAAAGATTTCAAGTATTGCCCTCTGCATGTTAAGAGGAAGTTAAGAAGAAGATCACATTCTATTTAAGTGTAAATTGTTTATAGAGAGATAGATTTTTTTTATATTTCCTTACTGGGCCCGATCTTTTCCACTTAGTGTTCAGCATCTTCTTTCTTTGAACTGTCCTACGTTTAATAGTTTGATAACCAAAGCATTTACAACTATATTCATACATAAAAATGTTTAATAAAAGAAATATATATTTTTACAAACTAAGGGTATTCCGAATTTAAAATTATATAATATTATTTTGGTATGTATATATATTTACATATTTATACACACACAATTCTGGATTTTTTATCCCAAGGGGGAGTAAGTATATTATTATTTATATCACTACAGAGATGGGTAGAATTTTTGTTTCAAGATTATGGATATTCGAGCGTTTACATGGCTTATGACCTGTCATAGGTTGGGTTCAAGTGGCCACTTTTATGAAGAATTCTACAACATTCCCCATTCCGCTTATTAGCGAATATCCATATCGGTGACATTTTTTTGGTTTTTTAGTATATATGTCATGAAACAGGGAAAGCTTTCGCTAGCGCGTTTGGAGCGCCATCTATGTATTTGATATTGAGGTTAAGTGGCCACTTGAACCCAACCTATGACAGGTCATAAGCCCTGTAAACGCTCGAATATCCATAATCTTGAAACAAAAATTCTACCCATCTCTGTAGTGATATAAATAATATTAAAATTATATGTTTGTAAATTAAATACATTATTTATTATTATTTCATTATTCAGCCCTGTTCTCTAAGTTGTATACTTGTGATCCACTCGTTAAATATTGTCAAATTTCTCTTTAATAACTATTGCAACAATAACTTTTGTAAATTAACGCATGTATCACTCAAATTTGGGTGCTTTGACGAAAAAAACAAAAAAAACTTCGAATTCCTATCAGGGACAAAGTGTAAATTGTTGAAGATGTGTAAAGTAAATTCCTTTTTTTGTTTACATACATACTATGTATGTAAATACATACCTACCAATTAAAACGTATTTATGTTAGATATTGTTTGTTATAATAAAGCGAAATCATTATTACATTTATGTTTATTGACAAAAACAAGAAATAAGATTTCTTTTCTACTTCTTTTCCCATCATTAACAACTCAAACTTTGTCCTTTAAAGCGTTTAATATTTTTGCCGATGACATTTTTTTTTTCTTTTATTCAGAAAATATGCAATACGATTTCATAACATAAAGAGTGTACAAAATTAGACTAAATTCAAACGCACCATTGAAGTTTTTATATGATATTACATGCTTAGGTTATCGTTAAACTATTTTTATTATTTCAAGTACAAAAAGCATATGAAAAGAAAAAAAAAACAAAACTGCAAAAAAATAAATTGATGTATTATTGAAATAAATGGCATTTAGTGTCATTTATATATTAGTTACAAATACAATAATATACACACCCGTAAGTAGAATTATAAGTAAAAAAAAAAGCGAATTAATTTATACAAAACAGTTATTTACGAATGAAGAAGTCTGAAAAGATAAACTGTAAAAAATAAATAAACCGTTATAAAAATATTGATAAAAATAACGATTTGGTAATTAAAATATTTTGAATCTGTTCACAAAAAAATTTATTATTGATGAAATTAAAACGGTCAAAATGTTATTTTCTTTTTAAAAACTACTACTAAGGTAAATAGTATATATACATAAAAACACTGGTATAAAAACTAAATTTAAATGCTTCAATACAATTAATATAAAATACTACAAATGTTGAACAAAATGTAAGTATTTCTTGTTTTCAGTATTTATTCATGGATAAGAAACGAAACGGAAGGAAGGACTCGAAATACATTAAAGAGAAGTGGTGTGTCATAGTTGATTTTCTCTTTGTCAAAGTTTCAAAGTCCTGCGGTGTTGAACTAAGCCGTAATGGAAGTCGGTTTCTAAACAAAAAGTTTACATTTTAACATTATCAGCTACTACTACTATTACTACCCATTCTAAATTTCGCTAATGTTTATTCTACTTAATAAACTCAAATGACTTTAAAATTCATGCATTATGTAGGTATAAAGATATATTTTTTGGTCTTAAGAAATATGATTATGACCACATAATTTTTTTAAATTTTTTTATTTAACTTTTTGTTCATAATTTTATTTGTACATTGGCGGGTTTATTGCAAAATGGCAATTTTTTCCAACCAACAAATCAAATAAAAGTTTTATTTTTATATAAATCAAGTTACAGAATATATTCAAAAGAAAATAAAGATTAAAAAGCTAAAGATATATAAAAATGTTGATAAAAGTATTTGTTTATGAATTACCCTAAATAAACACAATTACTCAATAATAAAAAGGAAAAAATAGGAAAGAGGAAAGGAGAAGAGATTAAGGAAGAAAAAAGAGATGTTCAAACATGGGCAAAATGGTGAATGTTACACAGTGTGTAAAGTGGCCACTTAAACCAGCCAATGACAGATCATACACCCTGTAAATGCCAAGACTTCCATATTCCTTTATTTAAGGTATTCTCCATCCCTGTTGTAATTTGGTAATAATAATTAAGTAGCAAAGGAGTAACCAATTTGTATATATTTTTTTAACTGAAAATTTTTACTATATTACTTGACATAATTTTTGATTCAACCAAAGCAGGCGATATTTTAAATTTTTTTAAAAAATCGTTAAATTTATTGGCATCCATAGTATGAATAGTCTAAAAATGATTGATTTTGTCAGTCGTGTACGGGTCCGTTTTACACGTATCGCACCAATCCACTCGATCCGATAAAAAAAATATCTTAGATGCGCTGTATAATAACTTATACCGCGCATCCAAGATCATTTCTAGCCAAAGCGTTTGGAACAAATTCATTAAGGCCCTTCAGGGCTTATTATATGGGTCCGATGTGCTAAATCAACTTGCATCTAATAGTCAGCAATAGCTGAAATATTATTTAAAATTAAGGATTTTTCGCTATTCAATGTTAATCACTTTTTAAAAAAAAACTCTTTGTGTAGATATTGAATATTAAAAAAAATAGCGTTATTTTGAGTAAAAAATTATTCTTTATTACATTTAAATTGAGCTGAACAAAAAAAAATTGAGGCCCAAAGGAGTGATATTATAAAGTGTTCGGGATGAGGCTTGACACCAATCAACTGAGGCCCATAGGACCGTAAAACGAGGCCCGGAGGGCCGATTATATGAGGCTCAAAGGGCCAAATTTACTAACATGGAACAATCAGTGACTGTTGCCCGCTAGTTTTAAAGAAATCGCAATTAACAATTGAGGCACTTATCTGATTTCATGAGTGATCTGATTTTTATCATTTTAAACATGATAAAAAATAACATTAATTTTACAAATGTAATATTTTTCAATAATAGTAGTCCAGCTCCAAAATTCCAACTTATCTAGACCAAAATGTTATTGGCGCTGGTCGTAAGACTGAAGGTTTCTAGCCTGGTTACATTCGAATGGTAGGTTACGAAGAAATTTTAAATATAGCCAGGAATCGACCCCGGAACCTCGAAAATGGTGGGCAAACGCGCCAATCACTACACAACGAATCGAAAATATTATTTCTAATTTAAAAGTAGTCATCGAGTCAAAATCATTCATCCTGGGCTCTAGTTATATTTTCCAGACAGAAAAGTATTCTAATTCGACTCATAGCTCGAAAATAGCTATTTAAAATATTAAAAAAAATAATTGCTTGTTGTTTTATTTGTGCGTCAAAAAAAACATCTAAATAAGTAATTTGATACTACAAACCATTGTTAGTAAGATATATGAGTACAGAATAAAATTGAATTATTACACAGTAAGATAAACAACTCTTGTTAGTTTTGAAAGCAGAGCGTTCGGTAACAAAGCCCTTAATGCTATTATCCTACCCGGAGAGCTATGTTTACAAAGAAAATTAATTTATAAACAATATCAAAATATATCATCATAAAGAGCTTTGATTATAATAACAAATTTCTTTCGTTTAATTATCCGCCACTTATAAAATTTATCATATATATTTTTTTTTCTTCTTGTTCCTGATATTTATTGCTTTGCTTATGCATACAAAGCTTTTTTTCCTAAAATGTAAATATTGTACTATAGTTATTTTTCACGGGTCTGGGTCCGCTATTTCATGATCTTTTTTCATTTTAATAAGTGAGGTCTTCAAAAGCCAATGTATCTTTCCGCAGTGGCTTTATTTCTTATCACTTCCTTTGGGTTTTCGAAAAATTGGCCGTATTGTGCGCACATTTGTTTACAGATTAATCTCTCGGCATCAAACACAGGACAATCGTATAATATATGGAGGACGTCCTGAGAAATGAGTCCGTCGCAAAGGCAGCAATCATTATTTCATTTTTTAAATCTTTGAAGATATTTTTGGAAAGCACCATGACATGAAGGCACTTGAGTTAGCTCGTGAGTCCGCCCAAAAGTATCCAATATCTCCGCATCCTTTAAATTTTTGAAAAACGATTTCGTTATTTTGCCCGTATCGCTTGATAAATACATTTTGCTCCAAGTATTATATGATTTTTCTTGCTCTTTTTTATTAATGTATGACATGGAAATATGATCAAAGGTAGGGAGAGTTCTCATTTTAGAAGCATTTTTTGCTAATTCATCTGCTCGCTCATTTTCCATGTTACCATCGTGTGCTTTAATCCATGTCACTGCGATTTTAATTTTTACTAGTTATGTATTTTTTTCAGCAAACATAATAATATTTCATACATAATTGGATTTGAAGACTTTGAAAACTTAAAAAAACATTTCGATAAATTTCTAAGTTCTGATAAATTAAGCGATCAAGTAGAATTTACAATCCCGACTTATTTGTGTCAGTTTAAAAAAAATAAATTATCTTACGTCGATTTAATGGTCGCAGTTGAATTTAAATCAAGAATTATGATATTTGTCTGTTTAAGAGTTATAAAAAAAATGTAAGAATTCTCTGTTCTGGTTGTGAAAGGTGTGGCTAGTGTCACGGAGTCACGGATCAAAGGTCTGAGGTTGAAACCCCGCTCTACCATTACTCGATTTCATTTTAAAATATTGAGTTATTTATCATCATTCCATGTCCGCTCCCTAGTTGGAGCATACAGGATCCCCAAAGAGCCTCAACCACCGGCTGCCGGCTGCTGTGTGTCCTCCTGAGTCAGGATTGCGTCCTGTAGTTCTGACTTAAACTGACGACGAACAGTCAGCAATGGAAGTCCAGCGTGGTTTAGGCTCTCATAAGGCATCCACAGTACGTGGTTCAGCCAACCGTATCGCCTCCGCTTGATGACAGTTGTCACAGAAGTTTGCTGCGTACGTTCTCTTATTTTACTCAGAAAGTCATACCACCGCACACCCAAGATTCTTCTGAGACTCACTTTTTTCCTGTTTTGGGTTCTTATGAGGTGCCACGATTCGCATCCGTGGAGGAGGATAGGTATTATGTAGGCGCTACATGGGGGGCATTTGGTTTTCACTGAATAAATATTTGATATCCAGACAGCATTCGTACTGTTGAATGTGGCGCCTGCTATTCCAAGCCACACTTCCAGTTCTTTTAGTTCTTTTCAAATGCTGCCATTTTCCGTAACATATACATATTCCCTGCCCAACGATTTATTATTGCCATTTTTTAGAAATGGATTTGGCAATAACGGTTTGAAATTATGTGATAAAAGTAATCGTTCGGTTTTTTTTTGTTTGATTTATAAGAAGATAATAAATGTTTTGAGCCATGTAAGATGTAAGAGATACAATATAAGATGTGCCTTTATGCACTACCCAATCCACCCCAGATACCAGGGTAGTAAGAGACCGCCGCAGGTTAAGTAAGCAGTAAGCCCTTGTACCAACATATGATTTATACGCCGCGCGTTTCTGCGCTCTCGGCTGCAAGAATGAAATCTAATTAACATAATTCATTTTATTAACCTTTTGTTTTTAAGCTTTGCCTACAAAGTTGCCATACTGGGAATGTAGGAGAAACGTGCTTGTTCTAACTGCAAAGCGTGGTAAGTACTTCACACCGTAGAATTATGTTATTAAATCTGGACTTTGAAGTAAGACGGTATAAACCGTATGCTAAGTAACTTAATATTTGCGGCTTTAAATTGCCCAACGATAACACAAATTACTTAGATAGGTAAAGTTTGTTATAAAATACATAATTTTGATGCCATTTTATTGATAACATTTAGTTTAAATTTACATTGGACAATCATGACACTTCTTTCCAACCTCACGTAACCGACTAAAAATACTTTATTTCAATACTCTTTTTCATCTTCCAAAAAACGTAAGACGTTTAATGTCCCCGAAACTATTTTTAACGCCGTTAAAAAAGTTGGTTGTTAATGTGGAAAACACCTGACGGCCAGAAAAATAGTACAACTTTAACTAGAAATTGAAATTTATTGCTTAACACGTGGGTACTAAATGCGCAAAAAATACGGTAATTTAATAACTTTCTAGATATTCCTAAAGATGGTAATTTTTGTTACTTAATCATGTATAATCATAATACTTTAATCTATATTGAAGTCTTTTTTGACAAAGTTTAATAAGATAAAACTTTGGTAATTTTGTCTGTTATACTACGTCCACACAAATTTACGACCATTTTTTAATCTTTTGAAATAAGGGGAAGTATTTGTATTCAATTTCGTCAGAGTCGAAAACGAAAGAAGTCGATTTTCATCTTGATCTATAAACTAAGCTCGAATTTCGTCTCAAGGATTAAGTCTGTAATGAAAAGTAAGCTTTAATTACGACTCACGAATGAAACAGGCATACTCATAAAATAGCGTCTTCTTCAAATTCAATTAATCTACCATTTCTCTGTCATCAATTTCGTATAGATTAATTAAGAAAATTTTCAGCATGGATGAGTTTTTCCGAGAAAAATATTATTCGCTCAAAGAAGAAAGTTCTTTTTTATGCATTTAATTTTGTACACGAACTTAGATAACTTTTAAAAAATCTAATTAATATTTTAACTAAGTTATGACACAAGGTTTCTTGTTTAGTTTTACTAAGTTTCGATCAATGATCAACGATCGTTTTCACCTAAAAAGGCATTTTCAAGACTCATACATAAATGTTTGTGTCAATAAACAAGCACGTCAACATATATAATATGTAAATTCAAACAAAAATAATTTGATCACTAAATATAATTTACAAAAATCTTTTTTCCTATTTTTCCCTTTCTCTTAAACTTGTGCCTGCAACTCCACCTGTCCTCGGTCGCCGTCTTTCAATTTGCAACTTGTAGAAGTTTTAAGTAGGTACTTAAAATACTTGAGTTTTTTAATTAGCATTGTGTAGGTATAGGTTTAATTAATTCAGTAATTCCGTTTTGAAATCGTTGTTTAAAACGTGTGATTCATTAGTTACCTAAATATTATTTTTTCAAACCTTTCAATAGTACATGTTAACTTATAACTGCTTTTTAACTTTTGTAGTGCAAAATAACTTATTTGTGATTGGTCTTACAATTAACGCATTAGTAAACAAATTTTGATTAAATACACTTCGAAAGTTAGATAAAAAAAATGGTTATATTGACCTCGCGAAATCATTAAACTGGTACGGTTTTTACAATATTAAACTAAATACCTTTCAAAATTAAAGTACGGTTGGAATGGGGGGGAGGAGAAGATATTTTGTAATTTGTAAACGTAGTTTATTGAATATTTATCTTAGAAATAGGTGATTTATTTAAATAATGTAATTTTTGGGGTTTTGTTAATTTTTTTTTTTTAATAATATAAAACATTTTTAGTTATTCCCAATTTGTTATGACATGGACTGGAATAAACCTCCCGAGGAGTTATAAGGTTTGACGTATTACAATAGGGATCAAAAATATTTTAGATTGGTTACACAATATTGTGAAATAACTCAGATGAATCTAACCCGTGTCAATAAAATAAAAATTTCAGCAAAATCGTTGAAGAAATATGGATGTTCAAACAAAGCGTGCAAAGCAACTTCCACCAGCCAATTACAGATCATACGTTCTGTAAATTCTCAGATGTCCACATTCCGTTGTCAATAATTTTCTTCACATCTGCAATACACCTTATTTGTGTGAATATATTTAGTATGTCCAAACGTTCGTAGACAAATATTGCTATTTTAAATCAACCCCTCCACTAGGTAGAGCACTCAAGCGCTTGTGTCTTCAGGGTTTATAGTATGTTATATAGTAGTGATCTATCACGTTGAGTTAATTTTAGGTTAGCAACACATGATGTTGGAATACTCGTACTAAGATGGATTGCGCTGCGTTCTACAGACCTCTCTGTGATAACAAAAACACCATTTATATATCTGTCTGAACGAAATTATTAAAAATTGTAAGTAGAAAAACGCTTAAATTAAAAACTCATTTTGAGTAGTTGCAGAATATCACTCTATATTAACCTCAAGGAATTAAGAATATCTGACGTTGATGAGATGTTTAAAGTAAATTAACATTTAAATTTTATTTTAAAATACAATATATAGCATCTATTTGAAATAATAACAATACGTTTGAAGTATTATTATTATTTTTTCATTTATAAATTTCATAAAAGTAACATGTTTTTTTAAAATTCTATACAGATCTACTTTTATACATCTAATAAATGTTATCACTGTAACTATCCAAAAAAAGAGCCTAACTCTTGTGCTTGGAGAGTGACTAACATTGATGTAGTTGTTTATTTATAAGAGTTTATATAATTTTAAATAAACGAGTAAAAGAGAAAAAATATAAAAAAATAATACATTAATACTAATCAAAATTTAAGGTAGTTTTTACAAGTATTCAAAAAATTGTCTTTAGATTTACTTTAAATTTATTTATTGATATATTATTTTTAATAGTTTTTAGTTCATTGGGGAGATAATCATGATTTTTTACACCTTTGAAGACAAACTTATTTTGTCCATGACTTGTGTGGAATTTAGGAACTTTAATATTATCCGAGTGACTTATTCATCTCAATTTTTTTTCTTCTTTATAAATTTGTAAAATATAATTTATTTTATATAGAGTGTCTACTGTATGAACCTTAAATATTTTGTACGGACTTTCTGTATTTAATGTTGAGGGTTAGTTTTAGTTATTGTTCATATGACTCCTGGAAAATGATAGGTGCACAAATGTGCAGTTACCAAGGGATGGTGCGTATTGTTCCAATTACTTGGTGTCCATTTTGGTCTCAAACATTAACGCTGAATTATTTTTTTAAGGGTAATATTAGACAAACGCGTGTATAAAAGTGGTATTAGTATTGATTTATCATGGCGTATGTTATTAGAAGGTAAGTATTTGATTCATTATGTATTTATCAATAAACGTAAGTCCACTTTTAATAGCACCGTTGTAATTAATTATAGGGGGTAGTGTTCCAGATAGTAACATTCGTGTATTTTCGAGCATTGATTTCAAGTCATACATTAATACATTATTGAGCGGTTTTAATATAATTATATGAATGATTTTTAAGTTACGGGGATACTGATGTTAAAATGTTTCTGTTGTTCACTGTTTGTAACATATTTTGATAATAAATAAAAAATACTAACTCAATGTTTTTTACAGTTAAAAACTTATTTTTGAATTTTAAGCTATGATTAAAAAGAGTTATTATATTTCTCGCCCAGCCAATACGGTGGCTGTGCGCAAACCCATGATTTTGACATTGTCAAATGGAGAACTTACCTACTAAAAATCCTTTCACTGTGACTTGATTAATTTGATGTTGTTAACATTCAGGTTTATAACTAGAGTAAATATAAGCTTTCGAAATATGTTCCGTCAACTTGCGGCCAATTGGTCTATGTTTAACAGAACGGACTGTAGTCTGATGCAAGCGTTTGTCAGCTACTTTTCTCCTCAAAATTACTAAAATGCCTATATGTACGCTAAGTTACTGCTCAAATCGATGTGAAAAAACGATAATATATCCTTTTACCGGCAAGTAATGTATTTATCTTACTCAATACTTGTTTCAAATAGCTATTTTAATTCCAAAAAACGTCTTATTAATATGTTATAATTTGTGAGCAATCTCTGTCCTGCTCAGTTAGTCGGGCGTAAACCAAAACGACAAACAAAGGTGACGTGTATGTGAAAAGGAGTGACATACTCAATAGCATTTATAGCAAACCGATGTAAACAGTCCGTGCTTTTTACTGTACTGCTTGTTTTGCTTGTCAAAGTCGACGTGACGATAATTGCTATCTCCGCTGGTCAATTCCTGTTTTTTGAGGACGAATTTTTAGCTCGAATTCGTATGGAGTGTTTTCTCTATATAGTATATATCAATGGTTGTTAATAACCTTTTAATAAATTTTTCAAAAGTGATAAAATATATAATCTAATCGTACGCTATTGAATTTATAAGACTACTTTAATGAACATAGGCTATTGTCATACAAGAAAATATAGTTTTTGCAACCATTTGTTTTAACCATATGGTCATGAAGATGAATGACAATATTCGACAAAGACTCTCCATTTTATTTGCCGAACTCACAGTAAAACAGACAGTTAAGTAGTAAAGTAAAATTCAGTTAAAATCACAACATATAATATAAAATTGATTTTTTTAAAGATTTCCTCTTTCGGGTATGTCTAAGAATATACTTTTACCGATATCTTCCCATAGTAATGCGGGCTCACGTATTTTACTTTGGTGTGTGCTCCTGTATTTTGAATTAAAATATTATTTGAACGTACATTTTATCACTAAGCTTACGTTCTAAATAAACTCAACAGGCCCTTAAATATAAATTATATCGATCTTAGATTTCCACGAAAATCTCAACAATGTGGAATATAATATTGCTAAGGATTTACCAAAATAATACACAAAACCTTCAATCTACTCCCACAGGAGTATAAGTATAGAGAATAACATGTCATGTTCATATGTAAGGCATTATTATTTTTGATGGCGAAAACAGATTTTGAAACGAGAAATTCCTTTGTTGCCAGATTACTTAAATTATTAATTAAGCCATCTGTTCCTTTAATACTGCTAACCAAAAGTTATTTCCACAAATGCTAACAAACCTGGTAACAGGAGAAGTAATTTTCGTCCATTTTATTGCAACCCTATTGAATTTTATTGTACTCAACCCTTTCTGTTTATATCAACTTCTATTGGAAAAGCCGAGGAAATACAGATAACAAAATTTGGCCGCCAAACATGTATTAATTATAAGTACGTATTATTTAGGGTCTTTTTTATAAACCTGGTATAAAATTGAATCAAATAAGGAAGGTATAGTGAACATTCTAAAATCAAAAGTTTGCATAAGATTTTACTAAGTATATTTCCGGAATATCGACCATTCAAATTATTGTCACATTTTTTAAGATGAATATTTTCTCTCAAACGTCTCATTACGCCCACATCATATTGATTTAATGATTATGATAAAATAATAAATAAACTTATCTATGAAACTTCTTGGTTTAGTTTTACTTTTTATTATTTTGACCAACGAGCGCTTTCGCCTTAGTAGGCATCTTTAAGACTGGTGAATTGTTTACGACATTTACAGTTTTTATACTATTCTTAACATATTTCGGAGATAAGATCAAATAAGTATTTTAACAGGGGACAGGAAACAGGGAACAGAAACATAAATATTTACAAGTAGTTTGCTAAACAGTTCATTTTTGGGAGTTTTTGGACCGAAATTGAGATTAAGCTTTTATTATTTAAAAGGTGGGAAATGAACACATGGCAATACATGGAGTTTTATCAAGAAATATCAACAAAAAAATCAATATTATCATATTAATTTATTTATTCATGTTTTAACCATTCATTGCAAACACAGATTAATAGTAAAATAATGTGACCTCACTGGGGTTACCCGTGCCGCGGACACGGCGTTTTTTATTCTCAGCCTTTAGGAAGAGATTATAAGTATAAACATCACACTTTTTTTTTATATTAAGGCAATCCATCCTAAGAAGGATGATTTCTTAAACATCACACTTATACAAAAAATAAATATAAAAAATACTTTTTCAACTTGATTTTTGCTAATAACGCTTGGCATTTGTCGGCCTCGTGGTGTAATGGTCAGCGCGTTAGCCTGCTATGCAAGAGGTCTCGGGTTCGATTCCCGACATGGCTGATGTGAAATATTTATTTAAAAGGTTATCACACTAGAATATTTCATAGTCCCTGGACTGGTACCTGAAGCGTAGGACTGATCATCTTACCTTCACGTAACAAAAATAATCAAGGTACGCTGCGATTGTTGTACCAATGCAGTGCCCTATGCACCATTAGGTGTGGAAAGGGAGCGATGATAATTTAATGGGTACCGGAGATAAAGATATTACGTTTTTTAGTGTAACCTCTTGGTCATTAAAATTTACTTAAAAATAAAAAAGGACCTACTTGATGTAAAAAGCCTATGCTTTATAAAATTATTTTTATTGACATTAAATTATTTCTTTATTTCCAGTATTTAACTGTCATCTACCCTTAATCTCTTAGACGGAATTGTTTCCTTTTTAACTATCTTGAAAAGTAGAGCTTTAATGTTAAGTTAGATTAAACTGAAATTTAGATTATGTAAACTGCATTCAGATTCAATTGTTAATTTAAAACACTGAAAAATTTGCATCTATCCTTTATATATTGTACCCTTCATTTGTAAACCCGCCCGTTCTTGTGATGTAACCAGCGTTGTAAATTGTACTTAATTAATTCGTATCTCTAACTACTATAAGTATTACCATGATTGTTTTTGTAATCTTCAAGTAAACCTTAACGATCAACTAATAAGTTTTCCTTATGCCACGCTTAGATGCACAAAGCTGATCTAAGCGTAAGGCGTCCGTCAGATAGTGCATCTGGAATGAAAATCACGATCCACATGCAAAAATTCATTTGAAAATGAGGTACGCAATATTATATTTATATATTTTTTTGTTTATATTTTTGCGTAACTCGATATCTATAGCTACGAAATTCTATCTTCCATGTTCGTTTGCCCACAAAACTGTACATTTCTTTGCTTACAGAGTTATCTATTTCTGATTATAAAGCTCCAGAATCCAATTACAAACATTTAGTTGTACACATTTGAAATTGAAGATATTGTATGCGTGTGTTTATGTATGTAGATAATTTCAAATGGAATTAATAACGCTTAACCAACATAGTTTCATTAAATATTTAAAGCTCTGTTTTTATGTTTATCTCAAAGAAAATGGTTATAATCATAAAGCAAATATTATTTTAAGATAACGAAACATGAGATTTCAATTTGATCTATGAATCTCGTTTCGGAAACTCACGTTTGTCTCGCCATAATTTATTGAAATATTTTTGAACTAAACGACATTAGTTGAATTTTACCCTCCATTTTTAAAATTATTTAAATACAGAACTTTTTTTTGTACTTTAACCCACATAATTGCAACCATTTGGTAGCAACAATTCACGGACACTGCATACTTGTAATGCCGTATTGAACAGACTTCATGAACTTGGCAATAGTTATTCCCACGTATCGGATATATTTAGTGTAGGGTATTGTTCCTATGGAACAAACTTTTTAAACTTTTTTAAAGATGGTGAATGGTTATTATATTTATTTATTTATACATTTCATAATATATAAAAATTTTTGTTCACTTTGCCCAGCTGTATGAAACAGTACTTACGATTTTCTTGTTAAATTACTGTAAAATATTTTCATATTTAATTTGTTTTTTAAATTTATTCTTAAATTGCTTAAACTTTCTACTGAATATGTTGTATCATTTCAAGGTTATTTTCCTTATAAATCTTGAATGATATTTGGGTTTAATTTTTTTATATATCTTGGGTAAAGGGAAATTTATGTTTTAAAAAAATAAATATATATTCAGCCAAATATGGTATTATATTAAACTCAGTCTGACGATGTTGGTCACGACAAAACCCGATCACTGGTAAAAATTTATAAATAAAAGTGGTCAAAACTAAAAACGTATTTTTTTATTATAATTAAAATGCAGTTCTACCAAGAAATATCAGTAGAAAAACTTAATTTAAAATTGTTGTAAAAGGCAGATTTGCCGTTTATGTTAATAAAATAAAATAATTGTGTCGTTTGTATTGTATTGGCTCTTTAATCGAATATTATCACTGTTTATTAATTATATGGTACGTAAAATAAATATTCGATGCCAATTCTGTGAAAGATTGCAAAAATTAAAATTGCACGTTATTTTAATAGCAATCATTGCATTTTATATTTAAAAGAGAAGAAAATGTTGTAAATTAAATTAAATTTTAAAAATTTGAACAAAAAAACACACAAGGTAAAAATGAATATTGATCAAATCATAAAAATAAAGTTAAAACAACAGAGAACGAAAACACTTTATTTTTCATAAATATTTACACGATAATCTTAAAATTAAGTCCTTCTGAATTGTTAGCATACAACTTTTATATTTCTTTGATTGTTTCATACTTAACGTACATTAATTAAAAAAGTGTAAGAAAATATGACGTTTTGTATCAAATTGTACTTTTTTAGTAAATATTAAAACTATCATAAATACACATTTTTTTTCCATTATCCATAATTTGAGCGCCCGTTTCACTCATGTATTGAATCCACTCTTCTTAATATTGTTTGGTAACAGGTAACATTTTTTAGGTACACTGTATTGCAGTGTTTTTTTGATATATTCAAAACGATATCTGTAAACAGCTAGCCCTTCTATACCAGTAAACCTGGTGTTATAATCATGTACCGAATTGTGTTTATACTCGGAGTGCGGCGCATGCTGATAAATTAAGTTCTACCAACGTTGAGCCCTTACTGTTTATTTATTTACAGATTTATATACGTTTATGATGTTGAAATATTGTGTCGTATGTGATATTGAAGTATTGTGAGTATATTGTTTGAATGGAAGTCTTGGCGTTCATATGGCTTATGATCTAACTGGTTTAAATGTTCACTTTTTAACACCGTGGAACATTCCCCATTCTGCTTTTTTTCAAAATAAATACTTTAGTGCTCATTAGTTATCATCAGTCTGGTTTTTTTTAAATATTGAAATAAAACCAGCTAACATCATTCTAAGATGAGTAAAATGGTTTCGTGTCGAGCTATATCGCTAAAACATCGTTACCAACAGGAGAAATATGTAACTAAAGTCTGTTCATTGTTACAAGTATTTCCAAATAAACAAACCACCTGCGTCATTCCTGAAAAAGAATCGTATATTTCACACATATCATCTTCATCTAAACAGCACGGTAAAATTGTAGTAGATGGACATTTATTACATATACTCGTTAGTACCCATTTAAATTTGATCATATTATTTTTTTATTTTTTTTAAATAAAACTCCATAGCTAATGACTGATGTAGAAATATCAATAAAAACACCTGGGTTAGAATATAATTTGAAAAAATAAAAATACTAACGTTCTTATAATTAACCAAAAAATTTCAATTTTGGTGACCATTTTCAACGAGTTGTAAGTAAATCACTATTAGTAAATAGAAATCAAGTTAAGGCAGAGTAGGGTTCAAACCTCAGACCTCTGATCCGTGAGTCTGCAACACAAGCCACGGAACCAGAACCCGATTCAAACAATTAAGTAAAACTAAACAAAAGAGATTATAATGAAAACTTTATCAAAATCATTATTCAAATTTAGAGAGTACTCTTAGGGAAAAATCCTGCAAAAAGAAATCAACTGAAAATTAGTCAATCTCATGGTGGTGTACAAGTTATTGCGTTTACCAGGCATTAAATAAGTAAATAATTGCAAAACAATAATTATCGATCTACCGTATTGTATTTTATTCTGCCGTGTAGATTTTGGCCGTGTGTGAAATGGGCCAATCATGCGATATCACGCAGCGGGCTCATAGTTTGCACGTGCACAACGATCTAGTCTCCGTGAATGTACGGTAGAGAGTTTGATTTATTTTTAATTACTAAGGAATATTATTTGAGAAGAAAGATTCGTTTCAAATATTTCTTTTATTGATATGAATTAAAAAAATTGTCGAAACAGAGTTTGATTTTAAAAGTGCATTCCTTGCAAAGGGAAGACGTAAAATGTTGTTTTTGTTGATTACGGTGTTTCGCCAATGATGATCGATAACTTTAATTTGATTTTGTTATAATAATGGCTTTGGAAGACCTCTGAAACGATTTTAAGGGATAACTTTGCATGTTTATGTGATATTTATAAGGAAACTGAATAAAAACACAAAGTGATGAAAAGTAACCCCCTATCAGTATTTACTTTGAACCATTTAAAAAAAAAATGGCTTGTATAAAAACAAAACAAATACTTAAAGCTTCAAAAAAACATGATACACATATGATTAAATATTATAAACTTACAAAAAAAATAAAAAATAACCATGCCGTGCATTAAGTTCTCTAAAACAAAGTTCATTTTTAATATGAACGTCCACAACTGGATTTTGTTGAAGGGAAGAGACTTCTGTATACGATTGCTTCGGGAACAAATAAAAATAAATAAATAAATTTATAGTATCGATGCTGTCTTCATTATAACCCTTATATGTATATCATTTTTAGATAAGCTTAATAGCGATTTTTAATAATTTGTGCATATGTATTTTAACGATTGCTTACTAAACGATTAAATTACATATTGTACCGTATAAATGTAAAACTTTTGTTGAATTATTGAACTTTTATTTATATTTCAAAATGAATTAATAAATTGAATTAAGAAATAACTGAAGAATAAAATTAAAGTTTTAGGTATATTATGATCTCAACTTTAAATTAAACAACACATGTTTATTATATTTTTTGATTGTGTACTAACTTATATTTACATATAAATTACTAATTGAAAATACCTGATACACTTCCAGTTATTTTTCCACTAATTAGCGCTTTCACCCTCTAATGGGCATCTTCAGACTGGTAAACATTAAACAGTGTAAGAATAATTTATATAAAACTAAATAATATTTTATGTGTAGGTACATTTAAAAATAAGTTGAATATACAATACGCAATATTTCAATGTAATAGAGTGGGACAAATTATTGAAACATGTGTTGGCGGTGTACTGTAAGAGAGGATTCTATTCTATGAAAACATTTATTGTTTTATTATAATGTACAGGGTCCAACTAAGGGGACTAATAAGGGTGAGTTTTTGAGTTTTTGATTTGTATAAATTTTTATTTATTTTTAAATTTATTGCAAAAAAATAATATACATTCTTAATAACAGGGAATCTTTACAAACCAATTAATGTAAAATGAAAACGGAGTGTTCTCTGTTTGTGATAGTCTCCATCTAACATGGCACAGCCTGTTCTAAGATGGAGATTTTCTATCTTTGGAGCATAAGTAGTCTTATACTAATAAAACAATAACATAAAAAAGAAAAACTAAAACTACTTAATTATAAATGCCTAGCTAATCAAACGTAATAAATTAAAAACCGTTATTATATAAATATAAAGTATATATATGTGCCAAGAATACATGTTACTTAAACATAAATAATATAGTATAATATATAATAAAACAAATATAAAGCAATGAAATACATAAAAATATAAATAATATGTGTACCAATTATATAAAGTACTAAGTTTTTTAAAAATGTTCATATTTTTGTTTGTATATCTTTATGTCATAATATTTATAAATGTATTTATTTTAGTAAAGAAGGGACCCAACTTAACACGGGGTTTTGTTACAAGTCTGGATATGAAAATAAATAATATTGGTATAAGAAAGTTGAATAGTATCAAATAATTAATTATAAAATTAAACTATAGTCAAAAACAGTGCTTGAAATAAAAAATGTAGTTCATCAAAAAGTTATTCAATAAAACCTCAGTTTACGATACGTAAAATATGGAAAACTCTGGCATTTACACTGCGCTCCTGTTTTGAAAATGCAAACTCCAACATTCTTCATAACAGTCAATCAATTAATTTCATTTAAGTTGTACGGTGAAGGTCAGAAGACGTACGGTGGAACATTTAAGCTTGGATTACAAAACCAAGTTAGTGTGGTACAAGGACGGCCACACTCCACCATTATTACTTAGGACTTAACTCAGAGATATTTATGTAATGAAACTTGGCCCAGGACTATGTTGCGGTGAAATTTTGGCTCCCAGTCCAGGAATTCAAGAAGCTTTCGAATGTAATATTTGTTGGAAGACCGGTACTCCCCAAATTTAGTTTTCCCCTACTTGGCTAGTTCGCCAGTTTTCTTGCGTGCATAATCGTAATAATAACAATCAAATTCGTAAATATAACGTTATTTGCATTAATGTCAGACATTTTCCCTCCCTTAAAGGCCCTTAAATTAATGCTTTTCATCTTTATCTTTGCCTGTTCTTCTTATGGTAGCTTTGTGTGTAGGGACATTGCCAAGAATTAATGCCGAGCAGAGCCTAAACCGCCGTATCTCATATTTTGTCATTATAAAGCTATTTATTGATTCGTAATCAACATTCAATGAGCTTTAAGTGTGTGCAACTTTTTTTTTCTACGACCACTGAAAGGTTGTAATTTCAATTCTCACCTATGCAAAAATGTTTTGAAACTATCGAAGAAAACTTTTAAGCCCATAAATCATAAAAATATTAACTAGAACGCATTTTTGGCTTGATGATGTTGATTTTTTAAATGGTAAATTTAATATTAAGGCTACGTATTTTTTTATCGTTTCCATTATAATGTGATACTTAAACAGTGTGTTTTTTTATGTGTTTTTTAATTCAAACTGCTGAAACTCGAAAGACGCGTTTACTTTTATTTTTTCCCAACAAACCAACTTGAACGCAGTAAACCTTATGAAATACTTCATTTTGGTCTGTAATTATTACTAAAATTCACTAAAAGTAGCTTTTTGTTGTAGTATCAAGTTTTATTACTGCATTTTTACTAGTTTTTAGCAAATTTTTTGTTTGCAGTTAGTAGATAACTGATGCAAATTTAAAAAAAATATTTTTTTATGACTTATATGACATGTTTCACTCTAACAACTAATTGTAATCGCTATAGCTTTATGGTGAAATGAAAATAATACCAAGTTTATATCAATATTATTGAGACTGACTAGTTTGAAAAGTTTTTTTCGTTTTTCTAGAAAGGGAAATATTCGAGTTACAGCGGTTAAGAGATTGCAAGTCAGAGTAGGTTTATGTTAACTCAGTCCTTTAAGGGTTGAATTCTGTAATTTCAATGCCAACTTAAATTTTGTTGGGGCTCTAAAACTGAGATATTCCATTTATGTGTGTAATTTAAAAATATGTTTAACCTTAAATGATCACTTGTTTGCACAGCATTTGTAATCATGATATGTATTTAGAATTAAATTTGTTGCAACAGAGATAAAAAACCTGTTTTAAAAGTCAATGAATAAAAAAGTAGAAGAAATTAGGATGTTTGAACATAGGCAAAAAGGTAAATGTGACCTATTGTAAAACGTGGCTACTTAAACTAAGTTAAAAAAATAAACCACGTTATCTTAAGGTTGTTCAATGATCTCCCACAAACTGCAATTAACATGGAAGATCTTTCATTGAAAAAAAAATCTAAAAAATACCTGCTCAATAATTCTTTAAAGTGACTGTCAAAATAGAATAAATGAATGCATATAATATATTATAGAAGTGTGTAAAATAAATCTGTCCTTGAAAATTGTGTCCCACCGAAAAGACTTAGTGGGTAATTTATTAAAATACATACGTTATTAAAAACACAAAGTAAACGCAGTTCTGCAGCACTGAAATTTAAAAAAAAAATATTTAACGCCAGATCATAAGCCCTGTAAATTCCCATACTTCCGTATTCTCTTCTTTAAAATGTTTTCCTCACCGTTGTAGCAAATAAAGATCTAAATAGCCCCCTAGGGAGGAAATTCAGCCGGACTACAAACATTTGGACATACTCAAATCAATATATTTGGAGCTGTTAAATTTTGATCATTAAATAAAGCCTTACCTTAACTTTACCTAAATTTCGACGTAGAAATTTTATCTACTAGGAAAAAAAGACAATTGTATAAAATTAGATTTTATTTAACCTTGCTGCACTATCTGAAATCAATGCATTGGCTTCTTGTACAATTTTTTTTTTCTTTTTTTGGAGATCATGACACTTGTAATATGAAATTTATTGCAAGAGAGAGGGAAAATACTTTTAATAAGGGATTTTTTATTTTATTATTTATTTATTTATAAAAATACACATAAAACAAAAAATAATAACGTATCCCTAATTTAATGTGGCCAAGAGCCCTGTGTTGAGTTGGGATAAAACAAAATAGAAAATGGAATCATGCATATTATTAAAGAATACTTCAAATAAAAATATAACATAAACATTAATTTAACTTTTGATTTCGACTTATTATTTTATGTTCTAATTTTAAATTTTAAATTTAAATGTACATTGTTAGTTTGAATTTTAATTTTTAATTTAAACTCTTAATCAATTTTTTTTATTTTAATTTTAACTTTCAATTTCAACTCTTAATTTTTACTTATATACATGTACATCTACTACTTGCTTCTAATTAATTATTCTTGGTTGTGAATTTTTACTCAGAAATATATATGTTCATGGAAGCAGAGCGAGAGGGGAGAAAGTAAAGTTAGAGCTATCCAATGTTTTCTCCCTTTTATGCACTTTTTATTTAATATTTATATTATTATTTTTTTAGAAATTAATTATTTTTTCCCCTCTCCTCCTGCATTTATAATAAAATAATGTGAAATCTGGAATTGGTCTTACTTTTTTTAATTGCTCTTTTGTGCCTTATTTTTATATAAAGACTATGTTTACCTTATTAAATAAAAAAACATCTGGACAACACGCTTAATAAAACCATATATAAATCTATGCAATGTCTCGCAGGGATATAGAAGTATTGGCGTTTACAGGGTTTGTGACCTGTCTTTGGCAGGCCGAAGTAGTCACTTTAATAATGGTTAATCATAGGCAGTCCGCCTCGTGGTGTAATGGTCAGCACGCTCGCACACGATGAACCCAAGACCTTTTAGTCTTGGGTTCTTTTCCTGACATGGTCGACATGATTCAAAAGGTGTTTTTACACTAGAATATTTTATTATTTCTGGACTGGCACCTAAAGCGTAATACTGATTATCTTACGTTTATCTAACAAAAAATATCAAGATATTCTGCGATTAGTGGACCAATTCAGTGCTCTATGTACCATTTTGTGCGGAAAGGGTGATAATGATGAAACATAGGCAAAATTGTGAATATTATAAAGAGTGTAAAGTGGCCGCTTAAGGCGGTAGTCGGGTAAAATGCACGAAAAATGAGAAAATCATCCGATTTCGCCATTTTTAAACGAATTTTTCTTTAAAAACCGCACAATAAAAAAAATATATTCATTTTATTTTTTTTGCACCACAACATGCCAGAAGGCCCCACTTACTGGGGTGAATTACATCACAGAACTACCAGTTTTTTTTTCTAGTACTACAAATTTCACACAAAAAATCTATTAGTGCAAAAAATATTTCACTTTTTTATGTAACCAAATATACAAGAAAATATTATCCCAATACGGTGAATAGATTCACAGATCAGATGTTATTTAGTAAGGCATTCGGCGGTGGCTTGTACGATCTCATTTATTATTCTCATTAATCTTGTCACGACCATATATTATTGCATATCGGCAATATATAGACAAAACGATATAACCACAATTGATGAAAAGTCCAAAAATTAAATAGGACTGACATACAGGATGTTTGGTAAAGAGTGGATAAAAAGTTTGCGAATAAGGTTATTTTACACTGCAATATTTAATTAATTTTTTTTATACAAAAGATTCGGACTTTAAAGAATTTAAACGCTTTTTTTATTTGATTTATGTCCGTTTCACCGTCAGTGCACCTTAGTACATAAAAAAACACATATATAAAAAAAAGTTATTAATCTTTCGTTTGAAAATTTGTTTTGTGAAAGAGGTCACAAGACTTTTTAGTTCAAGATCCAAGTAAATGGGTGTGGATGCAATATATTACTGCTCCTGGATTGACACCTGAAGCAAAATACTAATGACCTTACCATCCTGTAATATATGATCGAGATACGCTGCATTTATTTTACCAATACAGTGTCCTATGCACAATCAAGTGCAGATATGGGCGTGATGCTGATGATGAATTTTCTTTAATATAATAGATAAATGAGATTTATAGCTAATTTCTACAAAATATTTAACATTGAAAATTTTCCCCACTTTTCCTAAGAAAGGATAAAGATTAATGTTTTTTTTTACAAACAAAGCTTTGTTGCTACGCTTCACTTTATAATTTATTTATAAAAAACGTGAGTTTACAAAATACTTTGGTTATAAACAATTATCCTTTCCACAATCGATATTGCCTGATGTGAATCTTTGTATCTTATGCATCTCGAATTTGATCCAGACGATACAAAGGGTTGTCTCGGATGATTGAATCCATAATTAGAATCACAAAGCTCTGATCTGTTATCCAAATGTATGATTGGTAACACTTGGAATTAGTAGTAAAATTGATGCGAAACACATGATTTAATTGGAATACCTGCAAAATGGAATATTATTGAATGCTTAAATAATTTAATAATTGAAAAAGAGGTTTTATTACATTATATTATTATTTTCGAATAACTTTTTAAATTCATTTACTTGAGACGTTTTCAAGCGTGGAAAAATGTTATGACTATTATAGCAAATGATTTATTATAAGCGTTATTTAAGTACTGTTTAAAAAAAAAAATACACATGGCTGTGGTATAAATATAAACATTTATAAAAATAAAAAAGCGGCAAGTGATTTTATTTTATTTTATTTATTATAATACCGCCTAGGACAATTACAACAGTTACATGAAGAAACATAAATACAAGAAAATAAACAAAAATAACATAAACCTATGAAGCAAAGACAAACAATAGAAATACAATAATGGTATCCAATTTATTCATAAAAACGAAAGACACATAAGACTTTGAGTAAAACCATACCAATCCATCCTCACCCCACACTGTTTTCGTGGCGATGAGATCTACAAAACCCGGAAGATCTATCTCAAAGAATTTCTATTCGTGAGACGAATTGACTTATTTTTACATTCAAGACTTAAGGGCATATAAACAAAAGTTGCTCATAGAAGCAGTGATATAATATTATTAATAAAACATTTAATTTGCATTCGAATATTTGATTAAATGTAAGTAAATATTTGTACATAACCACTAACTGACTTTTCATGTCTACCTGTTTTGAGGCGTACCCGCTCTTCATGAGGACAGTAATATCTTCTTCTTTTCAGTTTCGATCCTGGGGATTGGTTTGCAACAAAGTCCTGCATCTCGTCCTCCATCGGTCTCTATTCTCTGCCGCCCTCTTCTACTCGGTATATGAGGCGCAGTTTAAATCCTCGCACAATTGCTCCAAATACTTCCATCGGGGGCGCCCTCTGTAATTTGTCCCCTCAGCCCTTCCCTATATTATGTCATGCAGGAGACCCTCAGGGCGTACAATGTGGCCGATCTATTGGGCTTGCCTCACTGAGATAGTTTTGACAGGGTGCCTCCCTTCTACGATTCTGCTGACAACTTCGTCATTACTGATGTAGTCTTTCCAGAAAGTTCCTAATATTTTTCTGTATCACCATATCTCAAGGTCCTCTAGACTTTTTTTATCTCTTTTGGTAAGGCACCATGTCTCACAACCCTACATCAATATGCTACGTATCTATTTTATGTTTCTTAATGTAACTGTTGTAATTGGCTTAGGCCGTATATATAATAAATAAATAAATAAGAGTCCACGCCTCTACACCGTACAGTAAGACAGACCATATATAACATTTGACCATTCGTTGTCTCAGCTTAAGGTTAATATTATTATCGTCACGAAGAAGATTTTTCGTTTTGTGAAATGCTGTGTAAGCCGCTACTATTCTGCATTTTATTTCAGTGTCGGGGTCTAGATTCTCAGAGATGATACTGTCCAAGTAGCTGAATTATTTCACGCTTTCAATATTGACATTGGATGACTCTCTCGGCTAGAAACCGTAAGTTTAGGTTTGTTTCCATTAATTTTTAAACCAAAATGTTCACTGACGGAGTCAATCTTATCAAGCAGTTCTTGAATTGCAGTTATTTTATCTACAGTAATTTAACAAAAACTAATAATTCGATTTAATAATATTTAAAAGTTATTTTATTACTGCCTATTATTTTAATTACAAATTAAGAAAACCACAAATTGAAGATAAAACACTCGCTTTGATAGTTTACTGGTAGTTTTAAATTGATATTGACACAAAGAAAATTAATTAGAACGGAAAAAGGGGTTTGAGGGGATGCTATGTTGGATGCGGGAGGTATTTTTCATGCTTTCAGGAATTTTAAATCCGCATTTTGCGAAGAAAACATTTTTTAACGGGAATAAGAAAATCCCGAAAGTCCTATTACCATTTTACGGCAATAATTTACTTTGATTGTGTAAGTTCCGGTTTAAAAAATTTAGATGATTCTCGCTGTTCCGTTTTTCCAGACACCGTCTTTAGGAAATTTTACGTTTTCCTCAGCCAACAATTCAAATAAAGGAAGTCTTCATTCGTCTTACCTAAAGTAAGATTGTTAATTATGAATGGAAAAGCATTTCGATTCATGTATAATCTACTATCGAGAGTCAAATGTCAACGGATATAATTTGATCGTTTTTTAAAAAAAAAATTATATTTAAAATTTTTCCTAAACGGTATTGTTAGATTTATTGTTTCTCTGTCTTAGAATCCATACATTTATTTTTTTCAAATACGTATTTCTATAAAATCTTTGGTTTTTTAAAATTAAATGTTAAAAATTTGTTTTTTTGTGTAAACAGCAATAGGGAAACATCAATTTTTAATTATTAAGGGTCTATAAAATACGGTCGGGTAAAAATTTATTTTTTCGTGCTTGGTAGTAATTAAAAAAAAAAAAAAAAATCCCACGAAAACGATTTATTGCATTGGTCACGCCCCTATTACATGACTTTTCGGTTAAATTTTGAACTCTATGACCATTTAAATTTAAATAAAACATTGTCAAGAATCTTGATGTCACTTTTGTCAAGGCCAAACATGTCGCATTTTTGAAGATAAATATTTTTAAAAATTTTTAATTTTAAAGCAATGTATGAGAACATTTCTCCACAATACCCATTTTGATTTTGAAAACAGAATCATTTTTTAAAAATTTGTTTCACACATTTTTATCTGTATTTAAATTATGTGATATTTCCTTATTGTTAACATCGATTTGTTTGTAAACAGCAATTGTCCACATCAATGTGTATTAATGAAAAAAAAATTCCCTTTATTTTTTTTTTGTACCTCTATGTAGCTCCACTATCACTTATTTTTGTGTTGGTTACCTCTGAAAAGGCTGTGCTGCAAAATTCGTTACTATCGTCATAAAATCCTCTATGTAGCTCCACTATCACTTATTTTTGTGTTGGTTACCTCTGAAAAGGCTGTGCTGCAAAATTCGTTACTATCGTCATAAAATTGAGGCTTGTTACAGCAAAATAACTTTAAAATCATTACTAAGCTGGTCATATAACTAGCGTCTACAGTAGACATTCTCGCCTACTGCCAATAAACGACCAATCAAACGCATTTCTTCATTTGTTTGTCTCTTTCACACTAACACCGGTTACAGAACAGCATCTCTGTTTAGTTATAAGTTCAACTCTGGTCCTTTTTTATCCACTTATTCTGGTATTGACATAACTTTCATTCGTTTAATTATTTTTTGCAGGGATAAATATTTTTTTATAATATGTAGCAAATTTATACAAATTTTACTTTCTAAATCCGATGTGAAAATACACATTTGAAGATTACGAAAAATACGACTTCACCATTCAAATAAATAAGAAAGATATATCAAGTCTTGTATTCTATAAATAATCGTGTTACATCACATCCACGCAAGAGTTATTCCATTACGTAATGTTGATTGCAAATCAGGTCGAACAACATTAAAAATGGCAATTTAATGAACAGAAAGAAGATAGCTACTAAACTGATAATATGT
Source organism: Micrasema longulum (assembly GCF_059751315.1). NCBI lineage: Eukaryota > Metazoa > Arthropoda > Insecta > Trichoptera > Brachycentridae > Micrasema > Micrasema longulum. The sequence goes on from NW_028278400.1 coordinate 30,544, forward strand.
ACAAAAAATATTATTATGTGCAGAAGCCGTATTCATCAAGCAAATTGCCCTATCAATGGGTGAATAGTTCTGACTAGATTTTTTTTTAAAATAAATATTTCATTATGTATAGGCACTGGATACATTTAATAACTTTAAGTTTGGCAGATATTTCTCTAGACGAGGAGGGTAAATTACTTATTGGTATGAAGATTAATAAAACAATTTCATATCCATATAAAGTATCATCATCAACATTCCCTTTCCAAACCCATTGGTACATAAGACACTGCATTGATACACCAATTGAAGAGTATCTTGATCATTTTTGTAACATGAAGATCAGTCTTAATTTAGGGACTATGAGATATTCCAGTGTAAATAAATATTGTACATCAATAATCTCGAGAATCTAACCCAAGACCTTTTGCACGGTCAGCAAGCATGCTGATCATTTAACCATAAGGCGGACAAAATAAGAGATTCATATTAATATTTGTATATTCTACCTACTAACAAAAAATATGATAAAATCTAAAAAAAACCTTTTGAGTTTGGTGAAAACAGCTGCTTCCTCGGTGACTAAATTCCAAAAGACGACAGTTTATTTACGGTAAAATTTTGCTCGTATTAGTAGACCCTAAAGAACGAAAAAAATAGTCTTGCCCGAGAAGATGAACAACATCAATTCTAAAAAAGTCACAAATAAATACTTAGGATCAGAAGGTAGTTACTCTGAAAATAATTTTTAAACTGTGTTTTGTTTTTTAACAACTCTGGTTCGAAAGTGTAAACTTTAAATCTCACTCCAAATAGTAAGAAGGATACGGTATAATATTTGCAGGTCAAAATGATTAATTTTTAATCATACCGAAATAATAAAATATTTTCATTCCGCCATGTTGTTTATTATTAAACGTCGATTTTGCATTTTAATTTTTTTTATTAAACCTTTATTTAACATCAAAACATAAACACAGGAAAATTAAAAATAATTCGGGTAGAACTTGCCAAAATCGTCATCATGTAAATGAATTAACCTCATATTTTCCAAAAACATAATTTTTTTAGAATTTATTGCATACTTTTTTTATCTTGACAAATTCTGAGGCTAAAAGAATGTTTATTTTATTAACCTTTGTGTGGCTGTGATGTCACACTAGTCGACATAGAACAAAGGTGATATATCTCTCTTATTTTTTAATGATAAACTCGTATTTTTTGGAATCTTCATATGAACATTTTCACACCAGATTTGGAAAGTAAAATTTGTATAACCATGCTAAATGTTAATACATACAATATTTATCCTTGCTAGGCAAAACATGAATGTTCGCTAATTCAGCAACACATTTATACCTATACCTTTTACAAGAGAGAGCACGAAGACAGAAGTTATAACAAGAAACACTGAGACGCTGTTTTGCGGCGGGTTTTATCAAAAACGCATTCAGTCTTTCTTCGGTTGATGACAGTAATGGGGGACGCACGCGCGTAACATGAGTGGCGTATTTGTAATCTTTTATTTATTTTAGCTTTAACAGGGCAATATTATAATTTATTTTTTTTAATGTCTGAACTTTAGAATATTCCGTCTTTTACTCGTGGTAACTTTACTCAGGGACTATGAAATACTTTGGTTGGAAAACGCCCTTTTAAATAAATATTTTATATCAACCATGCCGGGAATCGAACGCAAGACCTCTCGCATGGTAGGCAAACACGCTGATCATTACACCATGAGGCCAACAACAATGAGATATTTCAGAGAAAATAAATATTATTATAGATAAAATAAATAGCAATATTTTCGTAATACAATACCGCAAAGGCGCATTGCATTACAAAATGATTCTATAGGAAAATAAATGTAATAGAAACATTAAAATTTGCAATTTAAGTATAACAATTCATCGCATGCTACAAATTTATTCAAATGATTAAGAGAGCAGGTGGGTTTAAAGTTTTTCAAAAAATATAAATATGTTAATACTTTATCTTTTTATACTTAGGCAACAATTTATATTTTATGTATTTGGCTAAACAAATATATAATAGTAAATAAAAATATGATTTAAAGAAGTAAAATGATAAAACCTTATTTATTTGGGTTTATTTTAGAAAATAAGTTCATTGTTAGGGAATTTTTAAAGACATGATTATTTTGTATTTCAAGGCAGTTTTGAGCTCATTATTTTTCCGACGTAAACTTAATGCAGTAAATTTAATTAATGTGATGGTTTGAAATCATTAAAAGATAATAATCATTAATAATACGTAAAAAGTATAATAAAAAGTTTTCTAGTTGTGAAATATTTCAAACACATATTTTTTGTTTTCTTTATATTATTCTTTTAAATATACAGAAAATAGAATTCAGTTGGTTATAAAGGTTTGTTGATAAAAATTGCATCTCTTAACCATTGATGTTTATTAAAAATTCGTAAAAAATATTCAGCAAAAATGTTTATTTACAGCCAAATTATTCTTCTTTAAAAGAAAAAGAAACGTTATTTTCATGCATTTAAATTCCTTTAAATAATTGTTGAAAGCATGATTTAGCATAAAGCTCTACAGTAAAAAAATATTTTAAAAGCTTGTACTTCTTTTTAAAACCCGTTTTATTTTCTTTCATAAATTTTCTGTTTAATTTATAATCTTTAATTTTTTAGAAGAAATTTAGTAAAATACTCTGTGTTTATATAAATACCAATAAACCAAAATTAAGTCAACTTTTCGAGAGGCCTAAACTACTGCAGATAGCCGGTCAAAAATGTATTATTTTTTACTCATACAAAAACATTAAATTATTTTTTTATAAAAAATACCTTTCTAAATTCTAGTTTTTTTTTTAATGTTTATCAATTATATATTTTCAATTTCCCAATTTTGAAAAAAAATGTGTTTTCTGTACTTTATATCAGACTAACAGCCCTAAGTGGAAACGCGGTATTACTTTTCTTCATCCAAACGTATTCCCGTTTTTCCTCCCTAGATTATTTATTTATTTATTTTGTTCATTAACGCCCAAAAGGCATTTACAAAAAATAAAAATGAAATACATGCTAACATACTAAATAATAAACACAGAATATACAGAAAACATATGTGAAATTAGTTTAAAAGGATATAATAAAAAGTTATACAAAGTAAAAAAAAAACAATAATAACAAAAGGTATGCAAGAAAAAACAGTAAGCATTTAAACAAAAAATGCAAAGATATAAGCTTATGAAATAAATTCTGTAAAGCAAACAATTAATAAAGTGTTACGTTAAGCAAGAAAGACATTTTTAAGTTAAATTTATAAACAAGCAAGCATATATTATCACGAAAAATTAGAAATAAAAATATGTATCTATAAAATGCGTATTTACCAATACTACAATGCAATTTGATATAATAGTAAAAAATAAAAAACAAGTATATGGTTATATTAAAAAATAAGTAAGTATTTTTTTAATTTATGGAATTGAATAGTCAATAATAGTTTGACGAGCAGCTACAAATAAACTTGATATTGTGGACTTATAAGATAGTAAAGAATAGGGCAGAATGTCTGCAGCCGTTCCATAAGTGTTACCTAACCTATGCAGTCTCGGTATCAATGAATTGTTTTGTTGGTTGGAAGCAGTACTGGAGCAATAAAACAATAAAGTACTCCTAGTGTTGACAGCAGGTACTCTAAAATTAATCAATTCAAGTATTTTTGGTGCGTCAAAAAGAGAGTTTACAATTTTATACATTACAATGAGATCATTAATGGTTCTTCATTCTTCTTATTTATGGCACTAGATCAGTAATTTTTCGACACACTAGATATTTACCATTGACGTGATCTATCGTTTTGTTTTTTTGCTCAAAAAAGCGTCCAGTTTTACCTGCCTTTGGACATACGGTATGAAAATATGATAAACGGAAAAAATATTGTAAAACTGAAAAAGTAACAATACATTGAATTTCATTCTGATACAAAAAAAAAAAAAAGTTCGGTTTTGAGGTGCGAAAAATGTGATAGCAACACGTTGAATTATCTTTTTTTTCAGCATAATCAGTCCGTCGTGCAGTGGTATTTTAGCATTGTATCGGGGAAGCATCTGCGATAGAGTGACGATAGAGTGAGTCACGATTTTGGATCTTGGTTGCGCGAGAGTTTCTGCGTAACATAAAGTTCAAATACCTCTTTATCAAATTTCCTCGTTAATAGCTGATTTTAGATGTATTTTAAGGGATCCTTTAAATTATTCTTTCCAACAAAAAAAAAACAAAATTATGGGAGCATTGCAAAACCATGACCCGGATTTAATTTAATAAATTTGTAAAAAATGGTTTCTGAGTTTGGATCGAGAAAAATTGGAAAAATTTACTCAAAATACATTCTTAAATAATAAATAAAAATGGTTTAACTGTATAGTAAATTATTTAGTAGGTAATAATGTTAATGTTTATTTTTGTATAAAAATGTCTGCTTTAAAACAGGTTTTACCTAGTTAGGCAGACTAAACATGATCCAGATAAATCTATTACCTAAGTGTGTTTGTATAGATATAGTAATTGTTATTTTTGTCAATAAACTATGATAATTATTAACGGGTTCGATTCCCGACATGGTGACATCTTACCTTCATGTAACAAAAATGATCAAGATACGCTGCGATTGGTGTACTAATACATTGCCCTATGCACCATTACGCAAATATTTCTTTTTTCTTAAAAAAAAAAATCAAAAAATTCTATACTTCTTCATGGGCCTGGTGGATTTATAAACATTCAACTCCTTGGAGAGGATTTAACTCCCCAGGGAGTTGAATCCAGTCCTTGTCTACAAAAATTTGGACAGATTCAAAATATAGTTTATGATAAAAATAATAATTCTTATTATTATTATTTCTCTATTGCGGGACACAATAAATATAGATTATTTATTATTTTAAAATTACTGGCACTAAAAAAAAAAACTTATAATCATATTATTTTAATTGACTTCGTCAATATTACCAAATACTATGCGTATGATTTAATGTTTAGCCGTTTATCTTCATATTAAACTGGAGGATAGTCAAAAATATTATAAAATGAACCTAAACGCTACAATTGTCAAAAATAACGTTGGCGACAAATGTCAAATTGACCCAAAAAAAGGACATAATTACTACACTAACCAGATGAGACAATCCATGACTAGACTTTATAATATTAAATTAATCACCCTAAGGAGTTTTTAAAAATAAGTCATTAATAAAACAAATACAACAGATTATAAGCATAACTTGTGTTTAATTGATAGCGCAATACATTAAGTTCAACTGCACGAGGCCAATAATCATTAACCCAATAGCTAAGTTAAGTTTATGTCTACCAACTTGAAAACATACTCGTATTTTTAAGTAGCAATTGCACATCCAAAATCAATATAAATAAATTCTTTGAAGACTAGGAGTTCCTTCTCAATTTATATAAATGTAACTAATACGTTTTTATTACCAAAGTATCGTATCGGAGGGAAAAATTAGATAAGTGGGAGGACGGTAAAAAGGCTAACGTTTTTACGGAAAGATAAAGTAGGACGTGTGGTCGACTACAGATCGGCTTATTACATATGAAATATTGGATAAATCACGTCTTGGAAGTTAAATATCTTCATTTATATGCAGGTCGGTTCCTACAAAATCTGTTTCATATATGCCTTTAATAAATACACAAAACCGCGGTTTCTGAATATTTTACCACGGGTGAAATGTCGGTTATAGAAAAAATCACTTTTATAATAAATTTTAAATTAATTATTACAATATTTTGTTTCAGTCCAAATGCCAGTAGACATGCCAAATTCTGCTCAATAACGAGTTATTGCGATTGAAATTTATTGCAAAAGACAGGGAAAACATTTCAGAGAAGGAAATTTTACTTCTCAAAAATCAACCAAAAAGAGTTTAGGAAATGTGGATGTTTTAATATAGGCACAATCGTGATTTCAAAAACAATCCAATTTTTTGAATTGCTTTTCAAGAGTCTTTATTCAAGAAAATACACATATGATTACAATATTAACTGAGATTTTAAAACATTAAATATGAATTCGGACGTAAACAATATTTCTTCTGATAAACTTTTAAACTAATAGTTTGTCATCGGGTGCTCAGACATTAATTTTAATTAAAATACAAATATAAGAGCTCAGACATAAAACTAAATACATTATTTAAAATACAAAAACAATATTTATTCTGGTTTTGATGACAGAAAAATAAAAATAAATTAAAAAAATATAAAAAATACTTCACATAAACAAAATGAAAATAGTTCAAAATAATTCAACAATATTTCTATTATGTTGTATCCCAACTCAATATAAGACTGTTGGCCTCATAGAATAAGGAATTTGTTATTATTTTTTTGAAGTATGTATATTTGCATGAATAAATAAAAATAAAAAACCTTTAAAAAATACGATTGATGAAAAAATAAATATACACATTATGGTTTTGATGCTTAACAAATAAAAAAATGGGTCATACATAATGCTTGGATTCATGTTTTATCTTTTTGTTTTTTTTTTACCAAGGTACGGCATCGGTAAACTAAATGCAGCGTAGTTTAATTGCCTGTTACATAAGGATAAGACCAGGTCAGTCCAGGAATAATTAAATATTCTAATTAAAAAAACCTTAAAAATCAATATTATACCTCCTCCATCCTATCAGAAATCTATCGCAGGACCTCGAGAATTGTAGGCTAACACCTCAACCTTTACAAAACGAGGTGGAATTATCTCCACTTGATTTTCTTATTCCAGAAAGTTGTGGTATAAAAATTGTCTCCAATTTTTAAAGTTTTTTTTATTTTAATGTTAGATCAATCTAAATTTGACAAATTTGATAGTAGACCTGTCAGTAAATGATAAGGTGGGGTTATTTGCCAACGGCTAATCAGAAATCACCACAACATTGCTGTGGAATATTTGACTTGTCAAACTGTGCCAAATGCTTGTATTATGTGACCTTTATTGATATTGGCGAGGGCCGTGAATAATGCTTAACAAATAAACATATCGGCTTACATAACGTAATATTTGCTACTTGGAAAAATGCGTTAGTAAAATTAATGTGTATCGTAACGGAGATGGGTAACATTTAATAGAAAGGAAAATATAAGTCTAGGCAGTTCTATGGACACTGGCAACACCAAATGCCAGGTCCTCTACATTAACCTAACTAACACGTTACCAATCGTTACAAAATGAAACCGAAACCAGACTACTCCGTTCAACGCTGGTAATGGATGTGTAACGCGACGTAGACACTTGGCACAAAACGTTAATTCAATGAATGAATTGTAACGGCTTAATTCAATCGGAATTGTCTACGTTTCTCATTATTGTACTAAAACATCTATTTAAATGAAATGAGTTTTAAAATGAGTAATAAAACTTTATATAATATGTAATTGAATCTTTGATTTTACTATACACAACCTACACAACAAAACTTCTGGTAAAATCAATTTAATTATATTCATTTTAACAAGAAAACTATTTTTTACAACCCTGACATTGGCTATCGACATTAAATAGAAAATATTTCAGGTTTTTTACTGGAATTTACATTGAAGCAAAACACGCTAACCATTGTACCTAGAACAGTGAAATGACGAATTAAAAGAAAAAATATGCTTTGAATAAAAAATAATTTTTCCAAAATCTTCGAAAAATCACTTTTTGTTTCCTCATATTTGATAGAGTTTTGTCGTTTTGCCTCCATCCTCAAATACGAGATAAAAAATTGCACTACCAGTCAAAATCGATTTTAATGAAAATTATAACATTCTTATTAGATGCGCTATTTATTTATCCGACGCGCGGCTTAGTGGTGACTGGTCCGTCAGCAAAGCTGAAATTTAGTTGGTCATAAAGTTTGCTCAAAAGTCATTTCCCTATCGGAAGATACCATAATTTTTGTAAATTGCGGCATATGTCAATTCTGTTTTGGTATTTGGGATGTAAACAGATACACGTGAATTTCCCGGTCGTTTGACACCAACTGGGCAAACAGTACGGCGTTTAGCCGCTCCCCTAGAAGAGTATGACACAGTGCAAGATGCTGCCAGGTCTGGCCGGCCCCGGAGCAGCCGTTCTGCTGAGAATATTGTGGCTGTGGATGAAGATTCTCACATCAAATAAACACAATTTAAAAGCAGAATATTTTTTTTTTCATTCAAAAGAAAAAAAAAGCCAAAGAACATTGGGTGAATGTAAAACAAATAAGAAAATGAACAACGCTCATAACATAATGGGACTTTTAAAGCAAAAAATTGGACTGATTTTTACGCATTTTCATTTAGGTTTAGATTGATTAAAATCTTTTTTGGTATTTTTATCGTATAAACCTTTAATAGTTTTACTTAACACCGATTTTTCTCACGATCTTTTGAAATAAATTAAAAATAACATTATCCTTAAATGGGCTCATTTTTTATTAAATGAATAATTTACTGACATAATGTACATTTTTAACAGCCTTTTCAGCACGCAGTCACACAACTTTCAAGATACAAACCCGGGTTGTGCCAAAATGTTTAGAGAAATATTTGATTCGCTTATAATTTGAAAAATCTATCAGGGTTATACCCGACCTACTATGACAAATACATTAACCAGACAATACATAATTTGACTCGAATATATGTTTACACCACTGGCATTGTGATAAAAAATTAAACTGGAATTTGGCAAAATAGACAAAATTTTAATTTCAAGTATTTTTTTTACTATCCCTTTCAAAATACTCGCGGTTTGCGACGATACACTGATGCCAACGCTTAATTTAATTGTCCATGCAATTTTTATAGGCTTGCAAAGGTATGATCTTTAACTCTCGCAGCAAATTCTCTTTTATGTCATCAATTGTCTTAAAACGAGTTCCTTTTAATAGCAATTTTAGTCATGGGAAAAAAATCAGATAGAACCTGGTCGGGAGAATACTGTGCTTGGCTGATGACATTAGCAGGATTTTCGGAAAAAAAACTTTGAAATAGTGAATTCTTTATTATCATGGAGTAAAATTCATGAATTGTCCTTCCACAAATTCGGCTTTTTCTAAAGAATTGCTTCGCGCAGATGGCACATAACTCCTAAATAGTTTATTTTATTGACTGTTTGACCGTATGGAGGGAATTTGAAGTGCACTACATCACAAATATCAAAGAACATAGACAACAAAACTAAAGTGGCTTATTCGGTTTTGGCTTATTTTAGAAGCACCATTTGGAAGATTGTTGTTCGGTCGGCACATCAAACTCGTAAACCCAAGCCCACGTCTCGTCACCAGTTATTATGCGTTTGAAGAATGTAGGGTAGCTATTTGCGTTGGAAATCATCAGCAATTTTTTGCCTTACCCAAACAGACGCTGACAGAATACTGAACATCCAATCGCTGTCAAACTTTGACGGACTTAAAAAAAAACAGTGATGCCAACGTGATCGCAAAAAAAATATCGATCGGTGCAGCGAATGCATTTCAAATTAGGAATTTCCGTTAATTTTTTTATCATAAGGTATATGAATAGGAATAAGTCAAATTATGTCTTGTCATGTTAATGTAGTCATCAAGTGTTTTTTAATGTTGAATTAAAATTTATTCCCAATATAATTTTTCAATAATTAGTTAGGGAAGTTGATTTACTATTTTCGACTATTCTACATTTGAACTTGATTTTTTATTGTCTCGGAGTGGATTTGTGTAATTTTCATTAAGTGTTTTATGACAAGCTGGTGTGTTTAAAAAAAAAAAAAAAGAAAATAATCGACAATATTTTGAGATTGTCCAAATTTTTGTAGACAAGGACTAGATTCAACTCCCTGGGGAGCTGTTTATATAAACATATTACAACAGATGTGAAGAACATTTAATAGAAGGTAATATAGAAGTCTAGGCATCTACAGGGCTTAAAAACTGTCAATGGCTTTCACAAACATCAACAGATGAAAGAATTGAAGGAACGTAGATGCTCAAATATGGGCAGAATGGTAAATGTTACACAGTGTGTAAAGTGGCCACTTAAACCAGCCATTGACAGGTCATAAGCCCTGTAGATACCTAGACTTCTATATTATCTTCTTGTTAATGTTCTTCATCTCTGTTGTAATATGTTAAAGAAAATAATGTTTGTGTATTCTAGTAAGTTGAAAATAAAATATTGTTAAGAAAATTTTCCTGACGACGTATGTGTCCACCAAATGTGTTGCAATTAAATCAAAAGAAATTTATATGACAACTATTTGATACAAAGTAAACCTATTTATAGTACAAAGTAAAGTGTGTTAAGGATGTATGTATGGGATACAAAGTCGTAGCAGCTCCCAATAGATACAGCTGTCTATCCACCGGCTTTTGTGACCGTGTCACGTCTATGTAGGCTTTATTGAATTGAAAGTGCCACGAAGGGTTGAGACCCTTATTGTATCTCTACAATTCGATGAGTTCCTTCTACAAAAGAGAATGAAAATGGAAAATTTTGTTGTTCAATTATACCCAAAAATATCTGAATGTGATCTCAAAGATTTTCAGATAAACGAAATGGAAAAAAAACCTTTATCCTGAACTCGCTAAAACAATGAATAGAAATATACTTTTTTTTCAACTGTTTTATGTACTTCAAAATGGTAAAAGTTTCATTAAAAAATCATTTCTGGTTGAAAAATTTATAAGCCTATTCAAATTGTAATAATGTTACAAAAAAAGAAAACCTCTTTAGTAAAATTGTAAAAAAAATAAATCTGTTAAATTAAACGAATACTCAAACATTTGGATGAAATAAATAAATCCATTTGGTTTTGATACGAACAAGTAATGACTTATGTATTTTATACACATTTACTAACATATTACAGAGAGATGAAAAAAAATGTTGAAAATGACATATATCATTGGCTAGTTTGTAACATTCAGTATTCTGCTATTTTTTTAACGTGGACAGTATGTTTATTAGGGACGGAATGACTGTGAAAGATATTAAAACAAGAGTGAGTGCCGGAAATAGAGTAAATGATGCACTTAAATCAACCTTGGCAAATAAATACTTGTTGCAAGATTTGCACAATGAAGTCCTTAGGCCGACTCTGATGTATGGGAGCGGAGTATAGACTTGAAAAAACAGGGAAGAAAGTAGGCTCCCGTCACAATAGATCTCCACAGGTCGCAGTAACACAGACCCCTAACCCTAAGAATAAGCCAAAATGCTGTCAAAAAGCAATTTTAGGAGAACGAGCGGTAAAGCTATGAACGATAGGTGCACAAATAATTTCGAAATCTGTACATTATGTAAGGTTGAGATAAGGATTATCGTCAAATTAAGAAAGAAGCTCTGCGTTGGTTTGGTCATGTACAAGGAATGGACGGCAAAAAAATGACTCAAAAGATTTATGCTGCGAATGTTAATAGATGCAGAAATAGAGGAAAACCGAGAAAGAAATTACATGACTAAATCCAACAAAAAATTGAAAATGGGCGTTTCAAACATAAGAATAATCGGGTCGCGTGCATGAGAAGATATATGAATGTATAGGAAGCGACTTTTGTATGCAAATACAGAGTGATATAGTGTTCTATCCCCTTTATGGGTAAACCTACCCTTACGGGGAAACGGTGTGATGTTTGTTTGTTTTTTACTTGAAATTAACAGCTTACCCACCACATACCGCACACCGCATCTGAGGACATAAGTCTCCTTGGCGGTGCCCACATACACGGAAAATTTGCTCGTTGTCAAACGAGAAAAGCTGCCCGAAGGAGCTCTCTGAAATCTGGTAGCCTTAGCATCTTTGTGCTGAAAGAAAGTAATCCAGAAGTACATAATATGTACTTCATTGGATTGAGAAGAGAGGGAAGTGAATTCTTCACTGACTGGGATTAAATTGATTGGACATGATCAATTCGCCGAAATGATTACAAAACTTTTTAAAAGCCTTGAAATTCTTTTTAGAAGCCACCAGATCTGTATATCCGACAGGACCTATAACAGGGCCACGGATAGTAGCGAGAAGCTCCATTCGGTAATCATAGAGAAGGGGAAAGGGACAAGACCACAGGATGTGTTCAGAAGATTGGTTAGGATATCCGCAGCAGCACGAAGGAGAGTCAACAATATTAAAAACAAATAATTTTTGATTAAATTTACCATGACCTGATAAAAACTGCGTAGTCCAGTGATCGGGGATAACCCAAGAAGATTCTAGGCGCTGACGGATCGAAGGAAAAAAAAGAAAGGTAACCCTCCCTGAAGAGGAAGATTCCCATCGCGATTGCCAAGCATTAAGAAGAGCATTTAAAGTCATTTTTTTTATATTTGATTGAGACATTCGTTCAGTTGGGAGTAGACGGACGCCACCAATAACAGAGGAACGCCTTCTTTTTAGGTGGAAATTTGCAGATCGTCGCTGAACCTCCAGATCTAAAGGAAACAAGCCCGTTAGAACCGGGAGTGCATCCGTCGAGCATGTCCTATATGCTCTAGAAAGAGCCAGAAGAGGTTGCCTTTGTCCGCTTAAAATAATTCGCCTGAAATATTGCAACTCACATCGGTGTGCCCAACAGCCAGCTGCATAGCATACGATACCTAGGAAAATGGATTTATAATAGACCATTGAAGTTTCAAAAGACAATCCCCAGCTGGCTCTGGCCAAGCGTGCAACTTTGTGGAAAGCCATCTTTCCCAAATTTACGGCTTTCCTAGCATGGGAGGTGTAAGATAAATTTCTTTCAAGGATTACACCAAGGTTTGAAACCGAATTTGACGCTCGAATAGAAGTGCCCATAAATTTGATTGAAGGAGGACACACAAAATTACCTTTTAAAAGTGAGAATTGAGTTTTTTGAGGAGCAAAACTTAGTTTATTTCGAATACCCCAATCGGATACTTTATTTAATGCATTAGCTGCGTCGCCCTCCAGAGATCTGCGGCTATTGCCCTCAATCAAAATACATCCATCATCGGCAAAAACCTGAATCATACATGATGAAGGAAGGGGAAGTTCGAGAAAATCATCAAACAATATATTCCACAAAAGTGGTCCCAAAACAGAGCCTTGAGGACAGCCACATGAAATCTCACGGGATAAAAGTGAACTGCCACCGGGATACACAACGTTTCGATTTGAAAAATAGCTTATTATAATTTTAAACAAGTTTGCAGGTATTTGTCGAAGACGTAGCTTGGAAAGAATCATTGGCCACCAAGCATGGTCGAAGGCACCTGAGATATCAAGTAAAATAATGAGAACATATTTTTTGTTTGAATTATTAACAAAATTGCTTATCGAAATTATTATTACTTGAAATTAACAAAACATATTTACCTTTTCAAAAAAAAACATTTTCCTTTTGTATTTAGAATGTAATTAGTATCCCAAAAAAACTGATAAATTATTATTCCATTTACTTGTCATTCATAAATAAAAACTTCGCTTATCGCTTTGTTTCACTTGTACAAACTGATTTATTGAAATAAGTTTCAATTATGCTAAACATTTAATCTTACCACGTTCAAAATTTATTCAATGCTCATTTTGTATAAATGAAATTTTCATCTGTAGTAAGAACAGATAATATAAGATAAGGTAGTAAGGAAGCTTTTTAGTTTTGGGATATTATTTGAAATTGCTCTCCTCAACAATAATAAAACTCCATTTAAAATAATATGGAATTGTTGAGCCACAAGATGTGAAATCAATAATCTTTTTGTTTTGTTTATATATTTGCTTTGCGCCAGAAAGCCCAATCGCAGTGGTGAATTACAGCACAAAACACCCAACTTACAAAAAAAAACATTTATTCTTCTGTGTTCTTACTGGGAATCGAACCAAAAACCATCCTTGTGTGAGTCAAGCGTCTTAACCACTATACCACGGAGGCTGCCAATTATTTTTTATTTCGTCATAAGAAAATAAATTTAGAACTCGTGTAACAGCTGAACATTTTACAGAAGCAAGACCTTACAAAGAGGGCTCTGTAAAATATTATCAAAGTTGATTTAGCAGATATATCGTTTTCTTTTACACGTCAGCAAAAAGGTTCAGTCTTTTATCTTCAACTCATCATTATAAAATCTTTCTCGGCAGCCTCCGTGGTGTACTGGTCAAGACGCTTGACTCACAAATGGAAGGTTTCGGGTTCTATTCCCGGTGAGAACACAACAATTTAATGTGATTTTTCTCAAGCCCGGGTGTTAATTGTTTGTAATTCACCACCGCAATTGGGCCTCCTAGTCTGTTGTGGTGCAAAAAAATACTTTTTTTTTTTTACCTTTTAATTACTTTAAAAAAAATTATTTGTAAGTAATTTACATCGTGTATCATTTAGTAATACGGCTTGTATAACTCCAAATAACGTTATAATCTTAAATCAGGATAACCATCCAACGGTATCCCGGCATTGTATTTAAACAATTGTCTGCCTTGTAGTGTAGTAATTAGAGTGATTGGCTACACCGTTTATTTCTAAGTTCTTAAATCGGGAAAACCGCCCAACAATATCCCGGCATTGTTTTTAAACATTTGTCTACCTTCTAATGTAGTAATTAGAGTGATTGGCTACACTGTTCATTTCTAGGTTCAATTATTTAGGTGTCAGGTTAATTAACACCAAAAAAAAAACAGAAAATGCCTGTTGTCCCTCAGTGATAATTATTTTATTTTTTTAAATCTTCAAATAGGGCACACATAAACATATTCTTATGTATTTGAATTTTGTCATTTAATTTCTACATTAAAATATGATTTTTAATTCTGGCTCACTCACCTTATATTCGAGTAACGGTGTAACCAATCTTTCGTCTGTCAGACAACAAAAAAGAACCACAATAATAAATTCATAACTTCTATTTTTAACAAATTACCTTACATAGTAATTTCAATTTTCAGGCCATCAAAAAGTAAAAATATTTTTATAAGTAACCTTCGTGGTATTGCTATTGCATATAGAAACAGTGTGTTTGCCACAAATGGGTCTTTTGCAGCCCTTTAGAAGTATTTTGCTATGCGACGTTTTTGATGGTGCAATAGCTGCAATTTTTTTGCTTATTCAAAAGTTCTACTTGTTAGTTGACTACTGCCTACTCGGGAATCTTTAATTAAATAAAAAAAATATATAAAAAAATTGTGCAACAACTATGGTGAAGGTGTATAGTGGGTTTTGCATGTTGGTTTAATGGGTGTCCTGATAAAAAGACGGGTACGTCTCGAAACCGGCAGACATTAAAAAGTCGGCAAGTGGTTTCATACAAATATTAAATAACATTTAATGAAATGTTTGACCTCAAAGTTAATGCTTTAAATATTAATAATAGGAAATTATATTTTTTTCATACTTTTTTTGTGAATTGATTACAGACTTTGTTGTTTACAATTACATGGCACGTTTTAAAATTTTTACCAGAACTCTAAAAAATAGTTGTATGAAATGGTGATGAAGCATATTTTTATTAAAACAATGAACGAGAAGCTGAATTATTTTATTGAATTCTGATTTCATCAGGTCATTGTTCCACGATCCAATAACGTTTTACATGAAAACCTTTTGAAATTGTTTTTTTTGAACGGAATTCAATTATTTGTTTCCCGCCAAAGTTCACAAGTAGTTCTGTTAGCGGAATGAATTTTTTCCAGATGCGTACATTAAATCAATTTCAAAAATATGTGAAATTAATACTTTTCAACAAGATATGTTTTTCATTGGGTTCATAACTGGAATCAACAACATTAAGCCTTTATTTGAACTCAATGGTGCGTAAGATACTGCATTGAATCGAATACAGCGTATTTCGTTTATTCATTACAGAAAAGTAAGGTAATCAGTCAAACGTTTCACTGAAATACTAAGTGTAAAATAACATCTAGTAACAAATATTCCATGTCAACCCTCATAGAACTCCAGAACCTAACCACGGAAGGCAAACACACCACTTAACGTTGATCAGATGTTTATCCTATTGATTTTTTTTTCAGGATTTTAACCTAACTGGACTGAAAGGGGGATTCAAATACCCCAAAGACCGATTTTCATTTGATAACTCAAGTATTATTAAAGCTTTTGGCCGTATATTTTTTGTAATCGTGAAATTAATAGTTTGATGCATTGAATTTTGAAAAAGTTCTTTTTTTAAAATATTAAAACAAAAAAAGACATAAATGATACAAGGGTCGATTTTACTTTATGTACATAAGCTTCCGGAAAACTATCAAAACTGAATAAAATACACAAATGAGTAAAATATGTGTTCGCGAAAACATGAATTAACTATTGCATGGTCTTAAACACTTCCAACGTTTTATTCTCCTAACGCCATATACAAGTACGCGCTGGGGTCGCTTGGTCCCTCTGTTTGGATCATGTGTAATTTTTAGATGCTTAGTGAGGGAAAAGTTAAACTGAGAGCAGCTATTGAATCGAAAGCACCCGTCCATGGTTCTGGTTATATTTCACATACGTAACTGTATTTTACAATACACGGATACAGACAACTGAATTCGAGTACTCTTTCATATTCTAAATTTAAGATAATTCACAATAAAGTAAAGCTGAAGGCTAGATTTGAGTCCCTTAAGTTATTAAGAAGATAAGCGTTATCTGGGAATTATGACGAATAGGAATTTGAACATTATTCTTCTGTCACTCTGTCAGTCAATTGAATTCCTCCCCAATACTGTACAAAAAAGACAACTGTACGTACTGTACGTGGAACTGATTTTACTTAGTAAAAATCAATGTTTTACTTTCCCGTTTTTCGCACTAAATCAATTTGGTTTTTTTTTAAACTGTATCAGAATGAAATTTTCTTTGGCGGTACCTCTGCGTTTTTCATTTTTTTTAAAATCGTATTTGAAAACCGCTCGTCCATATACGGCAGTAAAAACTGGTGGCTTATTACGAATAACTTCGTTAATCACCTGGTCTACTTGCACCTGAAAACTTAAATGAAAAGGTATTACAAGTGGATTTTATTTGCCTTTGTGTCAGCAAAAAAAATATGGAAAAACTGGTAAAAAAATATTTTTTTTCTATGGATTCGTCCACTGACAGCGACAGCTACATTATCGCAGCGATTTCCTATCGACGAGTCTTCTTCTTGCAGAGCCTTGTCAGGTCCCCCCGACGTTGGCGATCACTACAGCGAAAGTATCTCGATCTTGCGCTACTCTTGTATTCCGCAGCCAGGACAACTGCTTATTAGATATACTCGCCATAGTGATTCCCGGGAAAAGATGACCAGAGTGGTTTCCCGTTGCCTTTTCTGGTAGATTTTTCTGTCAGGGTTACCTTTTCTTAGCTGGATAATTCTGGTTTAAAGGCGCCAGAAACACGCCTTCTACCCTCTCGTTATCTGCTTTGATCACACCGGTATGAGTGTGATCACAGCAGATAACGATGAGTCTTCTTTGAGTTAATAAAAACGAATTCTATAAATATAATTGCAGTGCTTACACGCTGTTTTTAGCATGCAAAATAATGTTTATTTTTACAGATGTATTCATGAGTTTTTGAAAACTTAAGTGAGTCAAATGTTTACCGATATAATACTAGAATTCAAAGAAAGAGGTAAGTTCACAGTTTCACTTCGATAGAGAGTTTAGTGAACATTATATTATTACATGAAGTATGAGTTAATCAATACATTTTTGTTTTGTTTAACTCTTAAAGAACTGTGGTAAATAATCATTTTGCGCGCGGTAATGTATCATTGTGTCACCACTAGCAAAAGACGGAATATTTTAAAATTCAGACATTTGAAAAAAAAAACATGAAGTCGTTCTGTTTAATATATTTTTCCACGATTTATGCGAATAAACATGAAATGTTGCCCTGTTATACCAAAATAAATTAAAAATCAGAAATACGCCGTCCATGTTACGCGCGTGTATCTCTCATCATTGTCATCAACCAACTAAAGACTGAATCTGTTTTAGACAACTTCCGCCGCAGAAGAGCGTTTCTGTCTTTCTTGTTATGACTTTATCTTCGTGCTCTCTCTTGTATAAGGTATCTGTAAAGATGTGTTGCTGAATTAGCGGACATTCATTCATCTCATAGCAAGGATAAACCTTTTTTTTATTTACATTTGGCATAGTTTATAAAAAAATATACTTTCCAAATCGAGTGTGATGTCCATTTGACGATTACAAAAAATACGAATTCACCATTTTCAAAATTAAGAGAGATATTTTGAGGTCTTATGTCCAATGTCGACTAGTGTTACATCACAGCCACACAAGAGTTAAGTAATGGTGATTTTTATCTGTCAGCTTTTGGGTGATCACTAGCAAATAAGAAATAAGAGAAGTTAAAACCCAGGATACACGGTAAAGGTTTATCATTATTTGAGTTAGTTTTTAATATATTTATTGTCAAGTCATGGCATCGCTTTACACTTGTTATTAATCCGTGCTTGCAAAATAACAAAATATTGCAATCCGATAATAAAGGTAAGTTTTTATTTTAAAAAAATGTTAATTAATATATTCAACTTTAACATGGCGAATGATGGAAAAATTGTGAGCAGTGCCATATATTAATGAATGGTAAAAACTTACTGTACTTTTTAAGAAATCGTACTGTCAAACCATTCTCAATTTTAATCTATCATAATATTTAAAATGTCTAAAATAAATTGATAAAATCGTTTACTCTCGACTGACATAGTCGTATTTCTATAATTTATTTTTGCTTTTTTTACTTTGGGAAACCAAAGCAACAGTTCTACTAACAAACAGTAAAAAATATTGCATGGACTCATTACAAATAACAGGCATCTAAAAAATATAACATGTAGTTTGAAAGTTTTCGTAATTAAATAAAGTTACATTATATAAGTACTATGAAACAAATATTTATGCTGTAAAACAGGCAGGATGCATGTGAAAAGGATAAGGAAGCTGTTAGTAGAAAAAATACCCATTTGGTATTGTAATAGTACCTTTTGTGCTGCATATTGCATTTTAAGTGCTTAATTTAGTGAAGATTACGCTATATTTATACATATTTGTATTGATGGTAACATACTGCAAAAAAATAAAGACAAGCTTACTGAATGGTGTGAACTCAAAAAACTGTTTTTAAACATTAAAAAAATGCTACCATGTCTTCTTTCATCAACCCAGAAAAGCAGTTGTGTCAAATTATTTAATTAATGACGAAGTCAATGAACAACTCCATTTTATCAAGGACCTAGGTGTTACTTTTAAAATTGAGTTGATTTTCTCACATCACTCTCAAATGAGCTTCAAAAAGTCTATGCCAATATGCGATTTTGTTATATGTAGCTCTCAGGATTTAAAAAATATTGAAACAATCGTAATTTTATTTTGTTCTACTGTAATCACAGCTAGAGTATGCATCTACAGTTTGGAGTCCCGCTTATTACTGCAACTCATATGATCTCGAACGAGTACAAAGAAAGTTTTTAAGATACATTATATTTAAATAAGGTCTACCTGTGTTAGAAATAAAATATCAATCCCTGATGACCAATTTAAATTTACCGTTACTGTCAATAACTTATTGTTTATATATAAATAATTAAATAACGAAAAAGTTTGCCCAGAACTGTTACCCTTAATATACTTTCATATTCAACATACGCTAACAAGACTAAATTGTTTGTTTTACAAACATCATCATGGTACTAATTATTTTTTGAATTTACAAATTATTTGCATGCTGTGACTTCATCAATACAGTGATGATTTAGGTTTATTTTATACCACGCCGCTGATGATCAAGTCCTGTGTTTTGCAAAATATTTAATAATTGAAAATTCAAGGAATTTTTAGTTCTTCACTTCTGTTTTAACTCTTAACTCTTGTGTTTTGAATTATTTTTGAATTTCATTATTGTTTAGTATAAATATTAAATAACATGATGTTAACTTTTTAATTTGCCTTTTAAAGCACTAAAAAAAAAATATACATTATCTTCCTCTTCTTTAAAACTTCTATTTTCTTAATTTCACCTTTTTTATATAGGTTAATATTTTTGTTTGTAACACATGTAGTTTTCCTTTGTTTTTATAAATACTGTTTACTTTCCTATATTATTTTTGATGTTTTCGTTCTTTTTTAAAATTATTCTATTTTTGGCTGTATTTTTTTTTCACGAGATTTATTGCAAGTATGTGAAAGTTTCATGACACCGTTAATAAATAAAAATATAAGTAAATAGTGTATTTTTTACACAACAAATAGTATAGTGACTAAATAGTCATCTAATCATGCAATAATTTTGTTCATCAATATATGGATGTCAAATGATTTTTCGTAAATATTTATGTGGTTTGAAATATATTACTACTATCTTGTAATAAGGGCCCTAGGCGCTTTTACGGGTTTTTGGATGGTCTTAGCTCTAATCCTGATTACCTTGGACAGCGTCAGCATAGACTGTTTCGCATTCCAATATACAGGACCAACCTGCCAATGGTTATGCCTGTTAGAAGGACTATCTCTATGTTGAACAACATCACTTCGGACATTGACATTTTTCACGTCTCTGAGGGAGTTTTTCGTTACAAGATTCTCTTACTTTTTTAACATATTATTCTTTGGATATTATGCATACTAAAGTGTTTTTTTTTATATAAACCTAATTTAACCTCATTATTTCTATAAGTATGAATTAAGATATTTTATTTTGTAATGTAAATATATATGAATAAATAAATGATAAGTGATAAATGATAAATAAACGTTATTGAAATATTTGATCACGAAAAAAATGCTTCTCATAAATTATTAATGAAAATTATTTTAACGTTTTTTTGAAAACTGTTCAGGGTTTAGGTTTTCCAATGTTATTTTCTGCACAACAAATGTCGGATCATGCAAACAGAGAACGTACTGCCAAAAATGCACAGTAAAAAGAACAACAGGAAATCGGTCGGCCGTAAAAATATAGTTACGATGAAAGCAGCCTAGAGCCACCGTGTATTCAGGACCAATTTACATACGTTGTTTTCCCACATAAAATAGTAATAGAGTCATTACTCATATTCCGTGTCTTGTAAAGAACGGTTTGAAAGGCTGTAATTTCCACTAAAAGTTATGGAAAAATTGCTTTATCAGAGTACTCATCTACATAAATATCAGCATTGGCTATGGTTGACATTTTTTTTTCAGTCCACAATGGTAATGTATCGACAGCGCATTTTATTAAAACATATTATTTTGCAATGGAAAAATGTGGATTTCTTACATCTTTTATTTCTTTGACATTTGCTTATTATACCCTCAATTTTGATAAAACGTTTTGAGACTATTCATTCTAGTGAAATTCCGTTGAGGTCTAATGATGTTAAAATTGAATAATGGCATGAAATTACTATTTTTTTATGAAAGATCCACGAGAATACATACATGAAGGTAAGGTGATCAATTTTACGCTGGTGCTAGTCCAGAAAAGATAAGATATTTAAGTTTACAGGACGTTTAACTCTTTGCTTCCTGACGGTACAAATTTGTCCAGGTGTAAAATAACTCGTATATCTCTTATACTTTGATAATTCATTTGGTGTAAATAATCACTGACAATCCATATTTTAATAGTTTTGAAATGGTTCAGTGATTTTGAAGTAATTAATTCTAAAAACTGACTCCTGAGGATACGTTTTGCGTACAACTATCACACGTTTGGTTGTGTAAAATTACTACTTTTTTACCTCAATACTGTACTTATGATAGCAAGCAAGTTTTTCTTTTAAAAATATTTCTGTGGTTTCATTAAAAGGCTGGTTTTTTATTTATTTTATTATTAGAAATATATGCTTTTTAAAAAAATATTATTTTTTTTATATCGCAATTTATACCACCGAACAAATTATTTGTACAACGGTTCTTATTTTTTAAAAATAAAGTGTTTAAAAAAAGGATCAAGAAAAATTCATGATCTTTTTTAAGCTATAAATAACATAATTCAAAAAGAAGAAGTTTAAAGACTCTACTTAATCTATGTTCAGGAAACAATAGGTTTAGCAACCATAAAAATCAATATTTCTCAACCAAAGGGTTAAAAAATATTCGTCCAGGCGTCTGGTTCAACTTCATACCTATAATAAACTAATTGTATTTTCTAAAACTCAAAAAACTGAATCTTCACAATAATGCTTAAAAATGAAGGATTTCCATTACGAGAATATTAATCATAGTTTTTATTGTGAATATTATTGTTATCTGTTAGATTATGTTTATAAAAGGCGACAAATACTAATTCTTTTAATCAAAATATAAGAAAAGTTTGCTCTTAATTATTTGTTTCTTATCAGAATATCTTAAATAACTATTATTATGTGATTATAATCACGGAGACTTGGCTACGCGAAGGAATCCTTGATTCCGAAATTTGAGATAGCCGGTACGATATTTTTCGCCTCGATCGTGATCGCGTGGAAAGTGGTAAGATCGACGGTGGGGATGTGATGATATTGAATACATCAGAGTCTAGGTGCGCAAGCGCGTCCCGAGTGGACAAACAAACTAACCTTCACAACAAATTATTTCTAAAAACAGATTTTTCACACGCAGAGAAACCGATTTATGTCTATTTCATGTATTTCTGTGGATATTTTCCATTGTTTTTATTCTCTGTATATTTTATTTGCTTTATTTTTTCACATGTATTACTGTTGATATCAAATAAATAAGCAATTAATAAAATGAAAAAAGATCAAATAAAGTTGATTTCCTCTTTTTACCAAGAATATATTGGTACCTTTGTTTTTGTAGTTGGTAGATATATTTTCGAATATGAGACACATTCATTGCCAGTGTTTTGTATTCTATTTTAGTTTATTGAACTACCGTTTGAGAATTTTGACTATAAAATACAGTTGATTTACTGCTCAGCCTAGCTGGTATATAAAAAAAACTCATTTAAATAGGAGTCATCAAACATTAGTTTCAATATTTTTTAGAAAATCATTAAATCGGTTGATATTTTACGATCGTGCCATTTAGTTAATTTAAGAGTGTTAATTATTTTTTAAAACTAATTATAAAATAATTCAAATAAAAACAGAACAGGATCATCCCAGTTAGTAAAATAACTTTTGTATAGAATTGAAGATAAACGAGGAAATAATTATTATGGCCAATCCCGCGACTGTACCTAGGATATTGGTAACAAAAAATACAATTCGGCTGCATGTTACCAAACACGTCGACATACGAAAAAAGAATATACTCCTTAATATTAACATATTACAACAGAGATGAAGAACATTAAAGAGAAGGTAATATAGAAGTCTAGGCATCTTCAGGGCTTATGACCTGTCAATGGCTGGTTTAAGTGTCCACTTTACACACTGTATAACATTTACCATTCTGCCCATATTTGAACATCTGTATTCCTTAAACTGTTTTATCTGTTGATGTTTGTGAAGTTAATTGAAGGAATAAAGATGTTCAAATATACGCAGAATGGTGAATGTTAATGGTGATTTTTTTCATATGTTGATGTTTGTGGAGTTAATTGAAGGAATATAGATGTTCAAATATAGGCAAAATGGTGAATGTTATACAGTGAGTAAAGTGGCCACTTAAACCAGCCCTCTAGATGCCTAGACTTCTATATTACATTCTCTTAAATGTTCTTCATCTCTGTTGTAATGTGTTAATATAAACAGCTCCCCAGGGAGTTGAATCCAGTCCTTGTCTACAAAATTTTGAAAAAACTAAAAATATTGTTGACTCTTAAATATAATTAAGTATGCGTTTTAACGAAAACCTGTGAGTTAAACTGTTTATCTTAGCTGTACATAATGCACCATTGGTTTCAGACAAGAGGATGATGATGTATATATTTGATTTAATTTTTAAATAGTTTAAAAAATGTCTCCAACAATTTTTAATCTAACTAAATATTTATCTTTAGGAAATATTTTAAGTGTAAATAAAAATGAATGTAATTATAATAAGATCAGTTTATAATTCGTTGAGAGTTTTCCGACAGGTTGAGTGATTTTCAATTTAAATTGTATCAAATTTGATTAAAAATTTACGAAAATAAATACAGGGGCTTCAGTTTTATGGCTGTCAGGTGTCGAAACAATGTTGGCGACGGAAATTTTCCACGAAACTTTAAGCCCCGTTTAAGAGTTTATAGCTACAATTATAGAGTAAACGAAGCTTCAAAACCAGATTTATTTGAAACGTTGCAAAATGTATAGGTTTTCTCAGCAAAGCAAAATTGTTTAGAAAATTGATGGTCGTTGTAAAAATAACCATTCTAAACGTTTAAAAAAACAGTGATAATGAAATTACTATTTAAAGGATTACATAATTTGAAATATGTCATTAGCTGATTTGATTAATTATTGATAAAATTATACGAAGAATCAAAATATGAAGTGGTAAAAATAATACATTTATATATTTTTAAGCCTTCAAGTTTCTATTAAAAAGGCAATTTGGCAGGTGGGAGAGAGAGAACATGGAAGGAAGTTATAAAAAATCCACCATAGACTAATTAAAAAATATCTTTCTTGGATTTTTTTCTTGCTACTGGCGGAAATCGAACAAGTTCATGTGTAAACTTATAATTAGAAATCAAACACTGATTTGAGTCTACTGAACACTTTATTTTATTTTTACAAATATAAACATATAAAAAAATAAACTTCGTGACAATTGTTTCGCCTTATTAGAGCATTTTCAAACGAATGTGAAGATTATTTGGATTGAATTTCATTCACAATGAATTACATTCAATCCAAATATTTTTTTCATTCGTTTGAAAATGCTTTAATAAGGCGAAACAATTGTCACGAAGTTTTTTTTTATAAGTTTATATTTGTAAAAATAAAATCAAGTGTTCAGTAGACTCAAATCAGTGTTTGGTTTCTAATTATAAGTTTAAATATGGAGTTCGACAAAATAAACACCAAATAAATCAATAAGTTCATATGTATTATAAATATTAAAAGCATTAAATTTATGGTCAAATATTTCAATAAATCTTTTAAAATATCTGTATAAAATCACTTCCTAATTTTCTTAGTCCACTGGTTTTATTAGGACACTAATTACACTACATGAGAGGCCCACTACATAGTTTTATCACAACAGTTGCAAAAAATATAAAACTAACGTGCTGATGGGATTTATGCTACTAAAAGCATACAACAAAGTGCACTTATTATGTTTTTATTTTAAAATATCTTGTTATATCCATGTGATAAAAAATACAGTCTTGTTTGTGAAATAGAACCAGAACCCTGAGCGAATGTTTTCGACACGATGACTACTCTCAGGTAAATAATCTTTAAAAGGAAATCAAATAAAAATAAGTCCGCCTCGCAATGCAGTGGTTGACTTATCCGTCTACCTTGCTTTGGGTTTTAGATATAGTCCTAGCAAAGTGAACATGAAATGTTTCATTTAAATGTGGTTCTACACTGAAATATTTTATTGATCCCATGCAAAACAAATTATCAAGATACGCTGCAGATGGAACACCAATGCTGTGTTCTAAACACTACTGTATCTGGAAAAGGAAAAGACGATAATGATGAAGTAGTTTGAACGCTTTGGAAATTTCGCTTTTGAGGATGGAGCAAGAGGATAACCAATGAAATGGCGTTGTCCTAGTACCTGAACTGATATTTGAATTTAAAGCGGCGAAATCGTTTCGCCCTTTTAAACGATGAATAGGTTTCGTTATCTCAATTGTCTTTCCAGGAAATATGCATACGCAATGATAGGTTTTCGGGGCGTAAACTTTGACACAACAATTGAAACCCTTTTTTCGAATTCGCAGGGCCTTCTTATCTCGTAACGGGGTAGCGTCGTAAATATTCAGCCCCTAGCTCCGATAAGCCGAAAAAACCTCCGGAGGAAAAGGTCTCTTCTTTGTTTATAACAATGGTGATACAAAAACAATTAGATCCAGTATCGTGATAACGGACCACTGCTGGCGTGTAGAAGACCCCAGATATATTTATGACTCAAGTAGTGAAGGAATATCCACTTGAATTTTTTCTCCAGGAATTTACTGCTTTCTGAAAGAGAAAAACAGCCATAAAAAATATTCTTTCATCTTACAATGAATCACAAAAAACCAACAAAAATTTTTTTTTTAGATTTTTCCGTATTAAAACGGAATGTAATAGTACATGAAATAAACGAGTGTTTACGACTTGTCTACTCTTAGGTACATTTTGAAAGCTTAGATTTTTTTATTTTCAGATTCTCTCAGTATCCATTGAAGAGAGACTCTTAGGTAAAATTCGTAAGAAAAGAAATCTACCGAAGATTTGTTCGCCTCGTGGCTAAACGTATTTGTCTACTATGCCTAGATCGCGGGTTTAATTTCTGGCAAGATAAATTCTATGAAATAAATCATATATTTATTGAATATTAGTGTTTTTCTGCATCTGGAATGATTTATAGTTATTTTTAAAGGTATATCCCGCTAAGCCTCTATTTTGAGGCTTGTCAGCTGGTGGAAAAGAGAGGATATGAAAGGTGGTAACAAAAAATACAACACAACACCCAGACTAATTGAGAAAAAATCTTATTTGGATTTTGTTTTAAAACTGGCAGGAATCGAACCCGCGACGCCAGTTTTACAGTTGGCCGTCTAACCAACTGCGCCTCGGGCCATTTGTATTCCTTGTGAATAAATATTAGATTCAGTGCCAAAATACTGCGTTTATTTGGAACAATAAAATATTGTACATGTGTGTAATACTGTAATAAAATAAAATTAATTAAATAAAAATAAATACTTGACATGCAAATTTACAAGAAAATATTTCTTGTATCTTAATAATATATAAAATAAACTGTTCTTATACCACATAATATAATAGGGGTCGTATTGATTTGGAGGTTGCAAAATGTGATTAATGCAAGCCGCTTGGTAAGGTCGTTTCTTCCAGTTTAGCTACTAAGTCAAGTTTGGTATCGTTTTCGTATAAACCAAGGCCAAGAAATTCATTTCTGAAACCATTTTTTCAAATTTAGTAAAAAACGGAAAAAAGTTTTTATTTGCAAAATTTTTTTTTTGCTTACTCACCTATAATTTTTTTAATATAACGATATTTAAAAAATAAGAAATTGAAGTTAATATTTTTTTACCGTTTATTCAAAAACGATACCAAACTTGAACTAGTTGCTAAACTGACCAAATTTTAAAGTTTATTTTAAACTGAGGCGTGGCGGATGGAGAGTTTGATCACCTCCCCCTAAACCCACCAGTGGCAGGAGAAGTTTTCTCCCAAGCTTAGTCAGCTCAGTTTGATCCAAAGAACAATCGTGCTAAGGAGCACGCTTTTATAATGTTTTGTAAGGTCCATGTCAATATGACCTACAGCCGCAACCCACTGCTTAAAAAAAAAAAAAAATCTTAATATTTTTACAAATTAAAGTTTTTGAACAACCAACTTACCATGATTAACTGAAAAAAAAATTTTTGAGACCATCTTCCAAATTTTTCTATTTATTACTACAATTTAAAAAAAACAGTGCCAGAAATTAATTTTTCGTTTTTGTGTTAGACGAAAACGATACCAAACTTGACCTAGTAGCTAAACTGACCAAGTTTTAAAGCTCGGACTTTGGTGCGGTAGATGGGTTTTTGACTCCAAGCAGCGGGAGGGGAGGAGACGTTGCTTCCCGGGCCAAATCAACTGACTCAGTTTGACCCAAGGAAAACCGTTCCAAGCGGCTTGCTTTAATCACATTTTGCAAGGTACTTATAGATTCATCAATACGAACCCCACAAATATATTATACAAGCTTATTTTACGTTGTTGGCAGACGTTTTTTTTTAAAATTAGTATTAGCGTTCTTAAAATTTCCCCAAATATTTCAATTTTGAAAGCCATCTTTATTAAGTTGTAAATAGGTCACTATTAGAAAATGGAATTCATTTTTTTTATTTTTATACAGGAGTTGCTTATTATGTACAGGGCTTATATGAACTACAAAAGGGTTGTTACTTCTAATAACTCTGACTATAGTGTGAGAATCTGGTGAGATAATCAGCTTATTAAGGAACTTCTCTGCATTTGCTTTAAGAAGAGAAAACCTCAGAAAACTCATTCAGGAAAAGCCGAACTAGTGACAGGCATCAACAGACCTTCCGTTGGAGAGCGTTCGGCATTTTGTGTCCTATTATTACTTTTACTATTTTTACCATGTATGATATTACCTCATGCGATAAGTTCTTTTGACGTATTATTCTTAGGATATTTTCAAGGTCAAATCCAGACTTCTACATGGCACCTCTAGCTGCATTCGCTCTAAGCTGAAAATGGAAAAATGTATCAATAAGTGAGGAACATATTAAGGTGTTTTGTCATCACATGGACAGTTATTGATTTCTGAGAGCTTAAAATGACAAAATTCAAGCGGAATTCAAGTTTGGGTAGGCACCATAAAAAAATACGCCATTTTTTTCGAGTATTCACAATTGAATTTTCATTAAATTTCAAAGTATTGCTGCAGCGTTAGATGTTCCACAATAAATAGTTATCAACCACTCTTTACAACTGTTAAATATGAGCGGAAAAATGACAACCACACCAAAATGGCAACCAGACCACATCAGCCTGGAACATAAAACGCACCTTGTATATCTAATAAATATAAAACAATAATTGGTATATACGTAATAATTTTATTAAGAAATAAAACAAGATTCAAAGGAGAATAACATATTCAAAAAAGAAAACACACAGAAGAATTTAATGCATGCGCAATAAATGTATTAGTAAGTCATCCAAAATTTTGTATTTCAAAAGAACTAGGTACGGAAACGATTATTTCAATGTATTTTGCATATGAAGTATCAAACAAATAGACCTTTAACAAATATTTTATCCCGCCTAAATTTTTGTTCTCCGGTTTTGTTAAAAACATAAATATTTATCGTGGGTTTATTCGTTATTCAGTTTAATACCTTTACCGCCATTAATCATAAGAGTTATCAGATAAAATTGGTTTTCCAATAATAATTTTAAATAAAGGTAGCAATAAATTTGTGCCCGTATCTCAAAGGGATACTTTTTAGTTTAGTACTTCTAATTATTTATTATTGTGATACCAATTTTTCTTTTTTTTTATTATTGAATTGAGCATTCTCTTTTTATAAGTTAATTGTTTATTTTATCACCGCAATTTACAAGGTATTCCATTTTCAAAGCTTCATTTTTTTTTAAATACACCTCCCGTAATGTAATGACTAAGACGCTAGCTAGCTTTAAGAACGGAGGATTTCGGGTTCAATTCTCGATGAGATCAATGATGCAAAAATACCATTTAAATTTATTTACAAGTAATTCAAATTGATCAAGTCGAAAAAGGAATCGTGTATTAGAAATACTACATTGCAAAATGAGGCTCGCACAGAGAAATGCATATTTTAAAAGCCCAACAATTTTTATTCTTTTTTTACTGATAACATTTCATTGATTCCAAACTTTCAAAATTTTCCTTCTTTTGAAACTGAAAAGATTATTTTTTTTTTCTATAATATATTTTTTGCCCTTTAATAATAAGGAATATTTTTGTGTTTATTTTGGTATTTTTTATTACCTTTTTCAATTACAATAAAAAAACATATAATCTTTTACAGAATATTTTATTTTCTCTTTTTTATGTTACACAAAAATATTTGAACTGTCAATTTATTATAGGAGCAAAAATCCATTAACATTTTCTCGTTTTCCCACGGAAAGTTAAAATTTGTTTTTTTTTTGTATAAAATTGTAAGATTCAATATGTCCATGTATTTGTAATTTTTAACTGAACGGTTTGGGTAGGTAGGAAGAAATTGCTTTAAGGCAATATGCCTGCCCTTACATGTATTGATATTGTTTGTGTATATAAAGTGTTAAATAAAATAAATAAATAATCAGGCCATGCCTTTGTGGGAATATTCTACATGAAATTTCAAATTAATTCAGCAATGAGCAGTAAAAAAACTAGCACAGTGCGAAAAATGATACAATTTTTTTGAAGTTTTTTAAGCAATAACACAATATCTAGAGATTCATAAGCATAAACTCATAGATTGTTGTTGTTGCTGACAAGACTTGTTAACATTTAGTGTTATGCTCAATAAAATAGTAGTCATACTTTGTTTTTACTAATCATTCGTAACAGTTATTTTTTTAATTTCTATAAAGTTAATAAATACTAAAAGGTGTCATATATCAAAATATATAACAAAATATAAAACAGTAAAATACACTACATTGATTTACAAAGCGTTGTATGCATGTTTATAATAAATTTAATCATTAATTAGTATAAATACGATGACTGTGAAACAAAAAAAAGTCTAATTGGTCTCTGTGGGACAGGAAATATTCTTGACAGAGATTTGAATTGTGTCCTTAATGAGCCTAAAAACATTATTTGTTTACCTACATTATAACCAGTATTATAAGTCATCCCATTTTCAAATATATATTATGTATCAAACAATGTAATTATTTCATTATTTATTTTTTGTGACATGATAAACATGTTTATTAAATATTGCTAAATTCAACATAATTGAGATTAATAAAAAAAATAAATTGTAACACAACATACTCAAAACGCCCAGGCCTGACCACATTGATTTATAATGATATTACCGGGATTGAGCCCGAAACCCTCATTGCATCTTAGCCATTGTATCAGGGGAACCGCCAGAAAAGTATAATTTCATTTTGAAAATATGGTTTTTGAATTTTCTCAGTAAATCATGTGATTACTTGGTATTCAAATTATTTAATTTATTATTCAGGAGAAAAAAGCATAAGTTTTGACAAAAACAAGGTCACCACTTTCAACAAGAAAAATAGACTTAATGGCCAACGACCAAGCGAAAAGTTCTTGCATTAAGGAAAAGCTTCAAAACTTATTTAAACGGATGGAAAAAATGAAAGTTTAATGTCCTTAGGTGACTCATTTAAATGCTAATAAAGCCTAATATCACACTTCAGAATGTACGCAGCCTGAATTACTTGAAACTACTAGAAACTTTCCAAATGTGACCAAAGAAGCATTGCTTTAAGTCTAATATTCTGAACTCGTAACATTTTTATGAGAAATTATAATTCCCTCTCGAAATTGGAGCAAAAAATGGACTGAGAGGGAAAAATTACAAAGGAAAATACTAAAACAAAAACAAATTTCGCAAAAATTACACTTTGGTTTACCTACCAATACTTTAAATTATGTGCTAAATATACTAAATCTGTGTGCGAGTGCGTGACTTGGTGAAAAATACAGTTCTGTGTGTGCAATATAACCGAGCATATTTCTGGACGAATGTTTTTGTTTTTGACTTGATGACTCTGGTAGGTAAAAATCCTTATTAACGAATTTCAATTTAATGGAGATAATTTGACCTCTTAGTTTAACGGTTGGCGCGTACAAAACCTACAAAGCTTGTGTGGGAATGAGTTCGATTCCTCGGAAGGTTGATATGAAATATTTGAACAACTTTCTAAAATAATTATACAAACTGCAATACACACATAAAAAAAGATCTGATAAAACCACTTCGCATCATCATCTTAAAAAATACAGAAATTAAAAACATTAAAAAAAACAAAAGTCTTTGAGTAAAAGTGATGTTTTAAAAATTTGGTTTTGCAAAAACTTTGCACTATATTGACGATAACAAATACCATAACAATATAATTTAGGTCATTTTCACAAAATGGTGTACAAAACAATTAAAAATATTTTTTGGTTTTATACACCAATTTTTGAAAAGGACTTAAATTATATTGTTATGGTATTTTTTACAATCAATATGGTGTAATAGTTCCGCAAACCAAGCTTTGTAAAATTTCCATAGAAAATGAACTTCGAAATTGCATTTTTCAATAAAAATTTAAAAAAGGCTATCTATGAATAATGAGTTATTACATATTTTTGTTGAGAATCACCTTAATTAAATACATCAATTACGTTAGTGATAAAACTAAAAGCTATTTTCCAAATGTTGAAGCGGAAGTAATAATATAATATAAAGAAACTCATCTTGTTTTTTTTTCTTCAGCCAAAACTATCTGCTGCCAAAAATATCAATATCCTTGTTTTTAAAAAAAATCTGTTATTTGCTCATTCTAGATGTTAGATTAAAAAATATACGTTTTGCAATAAAAGTATTATATAATTATTTTTTCATTAACAAAGTTAATTTGAACATAAACGGTAATTATCTAAAAATATGAATAAATGTGAACGCATGATAATTGTATTTTTTGAGAAACTCTCTCATAATTTAATACATTTCATTGCATAAATGAGTTTTCTTTTTTAAAAAATACAAAAACCCCAGTAAAATTGAAAACATCTCAGATGTATGAATAAAGAAATAAATCTCCTCAAAGTATTTTTTTCACTTTGAACGATTTAGACGTCTTTGAAAAATTAAAGAATATAAGAAATTAATTAACCAAATTACTAAAACGTAATAATGATATTCCGTTTCAAAATTTATCGTTAAATATTTTACTATAGCCCAGCAATACGAATTCATATGGCTTAAAAATACAGACTAAAAAAAATCGCATTATTTTAGACATTAGTTTCATTGTATTTTAACCTTCAGGAAGCGTGCCCTAGGTAAAAAATGAAAAGATTGCGCGTATTATCAAGATATGTTTATGTTTTAATTAATTAAATTTGAACGAATCTATTAATTGAAAAATGTACAATTATTTTGTGTTCCTTTTCATCGTCTTTTTCAATTCTGAACGTCGCGCGTCGTTACATTCAGATATATCAGGCACTAGATGTATAATTTTACTATATTTTTTTTTTATAAAGGCAACAGAATACAACACAACAAATATAATATCCAAACAACAGTTTGAGAGAATAATTCTGAGGTATAAAATGTCGATTTAACTGTATTCCAATAAAAAAAAGATCTAAGTTGAGATAATATACTAGTGTCTGGCAATGCAGAGTGTGAATGTATATTATCTACAGAAATACAATATATTTAAGAAAGAAGTGAAAAGTTACATTTATAATTCTTCTTTATGTACAACTGATTAAAAACACCGTTTATAAGATTTTTTTGTAATTTATAAATGTTATCCCAAAAATATTAATAATTAAAAATAAAATAAACAAACTATTGTAATACGTCACTCTCCATTATGTAAACAAGAATTGTTTATTTCTTTTATGTTATGGAAAACGTTAATGTAAATGTATGTATTTGATTAATGTAAAAATTTTATAAGGTTGTCATGTTGTATTTTTATTTGTTATCTGAATGAAAAAAATATATATATTATTAGAAAATTCCGGAGAAATCATCCTTGTACTTATTTTTCTACTAAACTTAATTATTTTTTGTTTGTTTGTAATTCATGTTTATCTTAACATACTCGTATATACGATTTCACCAATGAAAAAGTTATAATTTTTTGTTTCTTTCAATAAAGACAAGAGTTTTTTTTTTGTTTGATGAAAACCGTAATAAATGTTTGATTAAACGCGATAATTTTTTTTAGATGTCAACTTCTAACCAATTATATAATATTATTTGGTATTAAACATAGCCAATTCGATTATTACTATCAAAAGTGGCGAAAATCATACGACTTTTTATAAAAAACGGCCAAATGCAAAAATATGTATCAAAAGGGGCCAACTGCATATTTAATACTCAATACCAAATTTTATCAAATTAAAAATGTTTTTTTGTAAAAATTCAAATTAAAAAGTTTTATTACAGATTTGAGTGATTTCTCGGGTCATTTGGCCATCTTTGATACTGAGGGTTTCATATTATTATGGTTAGCAAGATGACAAAAGCGGTGACCTATAATCGAAAGGTGGGTATTTAAGGTATACGGGGTCCATTGTCCTTTTCCTAGTAGATAACTGTAAAAACATTTGGTTCACACTAGCTTGCTTCCTGGGAGATAGTAGATGCACATGTGTGTAAGTAATGTAGGTACCACGGGAATTATCCGCTTTTTGTCGATTTTGTTTGTTATTATGAGACACATGCTCTTAACGATTTCATATAAAAATTTCCATTGATAAAACGAAGAACATGGTAGCCTCAAAACAGTCAATACGATACGAACTTGCAATAGGCAAGATCAAGTAATGCAATTTAAGTACTTGGGTGTTGGGATAATCAGCAGCAACGCCTTGATAAAGAAGTAAGAGAAAAAATAAACAAAACCGCTGTTGTGGCTGGATGCTTAAGAAATGATGTATGGAGAAACAAACATATGCTGAAGGAGAGCAAAGTACGGGTTTATAAAACCTGCATCAGACTTATCATGACATTCAGCATTGAAACAAGGGCCAACACCACTAGAACAAAAAGCCTTCTAAAAACGAGTGAAATGAAAACTTTCCGGCCCGTTGCGGGAAAAATCCGAGACAAAGCAAGAAACTCCAAAAAAGATGGATCTGCGGCGTCATTATGTTGTGCGATAGGGAAAATCAAGAAGACGTTTCTGGAGAAAACACGTGGAAAAAGAAGGTTCAGAAAAAGTGGCGGTGCAATACTAGTTGGCAGCACACCTCCAGAAGACCACCGAAAAAATGGCGGGACAGTTGGACGTCCTCATTTAAGGAACAGGCTCCGATCGATAACAGGACGCTGTCGTAGAGAAAACGGAATAAGTAAAATATCTGCTATGTAATTTAATTAATAAAATAATACTAAGTAAATAAATCAATTGAAAACCCGAGCAATCGTCTTAAAACAAAAGTCGTAAAATTCTCTTACTGTT
This sequence comes from Micrasema longulum, assembly GCF_059751315.1. NCBI lineage: Eukaryota > Metazoa > Arthropoda > Insecta > Trichoptera > Brachycentridae > Micrasema > Micrasema longulum. The sequence continues at coordinate 65,277 of NW_028278400.1, forward strand.
TTTGGAGCCGAAAGGCCTATAGATGATAAAGATAAAATGGTGTGAGGGTATAAAATTCAATGAAAATAATGTCAGCAGTTTTTGTGACTTTATTACGCGATCATCTCTTAACCTTAGAAGAGGGTTTCTCGTAAAAATATGAGTGGCGTATTTATTTCCCAAAATGGTGTTCTGGCGAGATATGGGCTTCGTATTGTGAATTTTTTAAATAAATAATCTTCTTTTCTGCTAAGCTACCAGGAGCGTATAATATAGAACGTTGATACGAGAGCGGATATTGCGAAAAAACGGTGATCGCACGAAAATAAATAACCAGAAAATACGATATCCCGTATGCGTAGGTATTATACATTATTACGCACGAGATTATCACATTTATCGATATGAAAAAATCGAAAAAGGCGCTCTTCGTTATTTACGTCTTCGGCACATAATAAACTTCAATATCATAGTATGATTCGCCATTTTCAGAAATTATATTGTACAGAATTATTCCGAAAATGTTTTCTTCATATTTGTTGTAGCACACAGATTGATAAAAAAAGTACCCTGAATTTATGGAAATTTTAAAAGAAAATTTTGTTTAATCTTTAAAGTTTACATTACCCGCTTTAAAATATTTACCCTCGGATAAAATAAACTTATCTCATCTTTTTTTAATACTTTAATATTATTTTATTGGTTTTCTAAAATTATGTGTTTTTATAAAGATTTTGTAAACGAATATCGTTGTTACTGATGTTAGTAAATATTAGTATATAACCACTTATCGACTTTTTAAGTCTACCGGTTTCGAGACGTACTCGTCTCTTCATCAAGACACTCACTTCACCAACATGCAACAAAAATACACCTCCACCTTCCCCATCACTAAAAAGTCGGTAAGTGGTTATATACTAAAATATACTAACTTCTTTTTAATAAGTATAATAATCATCCAAACATGCTTTGTAGCTACAGAGCGCATAGGCGATTGGGATTATGTTTTTTTATTCCCATTGATGTAATTTTAATAATTATATAAGATCTAGATTACAAAACGTCTTGCAGCTACATAGCGCATGGAAATCTTTATGTAGCTTTAGAAATTTAGCTACCATTTACACTGCACAAAAAAATGGCAAGTGTTCTATCAGCACATTCGTTTTTTATTTTTTAGCAACTAAAATGGTGAAGTCACATAGTGTGATTTGCATGTTAGTGTAATTAGTGTCCTGGCAAAGAAATGGGTACGTTCCGAAACCGGTAGGCACAGAAATGTCATTTTATGAGTTTAAACAAATATTTTATGGTGCTTACTTTCTTTTTAACGACGAAATATAGACTTGCAATACAATCAGATAAATCAATGTGAACGGTAATACATAAATTTATCTAGTCAGTCTCATGAGAAATGTGAATAGAATGTTAATTTTTACTAAGCGACTTTTAAAACTACCCCTATCAGGGTGAAAAACTGGGCTTAAGTGGGAAGTAAATAACTTTAGACTATGTAAATACGCTTTTTATAAACTAAAAAGATGTAATATCCCAAACGTGAAAGAAAAAAGGAAGGGGAATGTCTTTTATTTGTTTTTTTTTTGTATTCGTACCTATTTCTGTTGATAACTAAATGAAATATCCTAAACTACAATGCACTTATTAAATCAAGTTATTTGTAAAATGTAAATGGGGGCTATATTTCTAACCATCCTTGCGCTTTGTAACTGCAAGACGTGTTGAAATATTAATTTTACGGCGCTCTTGAGGCAATTTTTACGAAAATTGCACTATGGAGGTTATCCAGAATAAATCAGATTCTTGATTTTAGAATAACATATTTAGGATAAATTTTTAGGAAGTGTGACTTTTCAGTATCGAATCCCTTAATTCGTACTCTGAAGAACATGCACACGACTGATCAACCTTTTCTTCGTTTAAAATATTTTTTTTTTTTTTTTTTTTAAAAAGAAATATTTGCGTTCTTATGATTTACCCAAATATTTAATTTTGAGGGCCATTTTCAACGAGTTGTAAATAACTCACTATTAGAAAATGGAATCGAGTTGGGGTAGAGTGGGATTCGAACCACGGACCTTTGGTCCGTGCGTCCGAGACACTAGCCACAGGACCACAACCCGATTTTAATAAGATCAAGATTAGCTGATTCAAACAATGTCAGTCTCTTATTTTTTGAGGACATCAGTCAAATGAAAAAAATGTATATACGAGTATTGTACTCGCATTAATTTTTTGTCATTTTAACAAATTTTTTTTTTGGACAAATTATCTTATAACTTTATTTGTACAATGTTTTTATTCACTGATTCTACACCCAGAGACTCGAATTCTTTATCATAGGCAATCATTATTGCGCTTCTGAATCAGACATCAAGTAGTCACTCAACAAAGAAAACAAATTGTGGCCATGAGTCAGCCATATTCGTTATGTTACGAATATGTCTGTGTAGAAAAAAAGTAACTCCAAAGATGAAACTCTTTTTTGTCAAATTATTGTTAAAAAGACAAAAAGTATTGTTGTTTTTGTTTCTTGCTTTCTTTAATAACTCATAAAAACATCTTGAGTGAAAGTGAAGAATGGTGTTTTTGTACGAAGCAGCTTTTTGGGAAAAATAATGTATCTCTGTTGTATAATATCAGACGCTTTAGCGTAAGCTCTGTCACTGAAATTATATCTCTTTTCATTTTTCTTTCATGAAATCAACAACAGTTTTGTGCGATGCGTTTAAAACAGACAAAAGAAATTCCATATAAAGAAAATATTAATGTTTTGAAGGAATAAATATGTCTAATGGTATACTGAAGCACTCAACTATCAATTTATTTGAATTGTTTTCTGCCTTTGTTTTTTTGGGTGATTGTTTCAAGGCATTTCACTTAGTAACTTAACGGCTGAGGTTTTAATTTTATATGAAGAAAAATAAATCATATAAAGTAACTTTTTTATTATTAAAAAAAAAAAACAATTTTAAAATTGGTATACATAAGTTACAAATACAAAATACACTATTAAATAAACTTGGCCTGGGTCTGGTTTTACATTTTATTTTAAATTTTAAAGGCTACTGGAAGATCGAAAAAAATAATATTTTCTTTCTTCTGGCTGTATTAACACACTTCATTCCTACATTTACTTGGGATCAGCCTTTATAGTCCTTAGTCTACACGTCGGAAAAAAACGTGCTAATATTAGAACACGAGTGATTTTTTAAATAAAAATATAAATCGATACAATATGCTGTTCATTCGTTTAAAAAAAAGCTATTTAAATCTGGTTTTTCAATTCGTAATTTCACCAAAAATTTGAAGAGGAACAAATTCAAATAATGAATCCCTATCATATATATTATCTTTGTCAACTTTCTGGCTATTTTTTTTTTTTTTTTTTTTTTTTTTTTCTCTCTTGTTCCCGTTATTCATTGCTTTGCTTATGCATACAAAGCTTTTTTTCCTGGTGTGTATATTTTGCACAATAGTTACTTTTCACGGGTCTGAGTCAATTCCCTCATTTTTTTTTTCATTTTTGTAACTATGGCCTTTAGAAAGTCAATGTATTTTTCAGAAGTAGCTTTATTTTTTATAACTTCCTCTGGGTTTTCAAAAATTTGGCTGTATTGTGCGCACATTTGTTTGAAGTTTAACCTCTCGGCATCAAACATAGGACAATCTAGTAATATATGGAGGACGTCCTGAGAGCTGAGTCCATCGCAAGGGCAGCAATCGTTATCTCTTTTTTTAAACCTATGAAGATACTTTCGAAAAGCACCATGACCTGAAAGCATTTGAGTCAGCTCGTAAGTCCGCCCAAAAGTATCCAATATCTCGGCATCTTTTATATTTTTGAAAAACAATTTCGTTATTTTGCCTGTATCACTTGATAAATATCTTTTGTTCCAAGTATCGTATGATGTTTCTTGCACTATTTTTTTAATATATGATATTGGAATGTGGTCATAGGTAGGGAGAGTTCTCATTTTGGAAGCTTTTTTCGCTAATTCATCCGCTCGCTCATTTTCCATGTTGCCGTCGTGTGCTTTAATCCATGTCATTGCAATTTCGTTTTTGACATGTTCGGTATTTTTTTCAGCAAGCTCTTTAATTTCGTAAATAATTGGATCTGTGGACTTTGGATCATTCAATCCTTGTAAACTTGACATGCTGTCACTATGTAGCATAATTGTAGAATTTTTGGCATTTTTTAGTGTCCACTTCAAAGCTTCTCTTATAGCCACTAGTTCACTTTGGAAGACAGTACACTCATTTGCCAACTTTATTTGTCTTTTAGCAGTTTCAACTTTATTTTTAAAAATGACAAATGCTGCTCCGACTCGTCCTTCCATTTTACTGCCATCAGTAAAGATGTTCATTTCATATAAATTGCTCGTGATTTCAACATCAATAATTATATTTATTTTAATAGGAGTGGCTGGGTGTCGTAGATCTTTATAATCTATGCATCGCTGAATATTTCTATCCTGGGGAATGTCATTTACATATCCGTATCGTTTTGCATGATATATTTTAGATCTTTCTGGCTATTAATTTATATCTGTTATTTATTATTTTTATAAATCTAAATACTTTTATATAAGTAAGTGTAATTATAATCTCCACCAACAAGCTACAGAAAGTGGCTTGGTGGGATTTTAGTTTGAGTTAAAAATATAACATTTGAAATTTTTTTTAAATTGTAAAAATGTAGAATTATATTATTTAAATAAAAATAAGATAATTAGATAAAAATTAACTGCATTGAACAGTTTTGGAGAATGAAAAATGAGTTTCTTTGCGTGAATTTGGATTTACAATAATAAATTTTTAGTAAACTATTAAAATTTGAAAATTTTGGGAAATTAGTTTTGGCGTATAAAAACTAAGAAAAAAATCACTGATATTAAAATATTCAACCAATAATTTATTTCAACATTAAAAAAATGTTTTTCTTTGTAATTAAAGTTTTAAAAGTATGCCTTATAGAATTTTTGTTTTTTTTGCCAAGTTAAGATAATACTCAACATTTTCACAATTTATTTATTATTTTCCTAGAAAGAATTCAGTTTTTCTTTATTTTTTTTTAAGCGATGATTTTATGCCATCTTTGCCCAAAGTAGTACTTTTTATAAGGATAGTTTTTAGTCCTGAGTAGTTTACAAATTGGGAAGTTTCATAACCTCAAAACTAGCAACTGTGGTCGAAATCCACTCAGGTTTCTGAAGTCTCAGCTCAGTAATTCCATTAGGCCACAAAAGGACGAACAAAGGTGAACCGGGTCTCCAGACCTCTTTACACCGATACAAACCATTATTTTGGTAATAAAATCTACCTCTGCCAAAAAAATACTCGGCGTAAGAAACCACGCTACTTTATACGCGAAGAAAAACTTATTCAACTAAATGATATAATGCTTTTATAGGTACTAGGTTAAACAGATAAAATATATATATTATAGGAACGGACGGCCCTCTGACCTTTGGTGTTGGAATTGTCAAACGTAGTACCAACTTTTTATCCTTTCACTGTAACGTGATCAAATTGGTTACTCAATAATGTAATTTGATGTTATTAAATTTATAAAAATGCCGTTCTAGATGTAACCTTATTGAATTTTAATTTATTTATTTAATCAGTTTGCGTTCATAACAAAAATGTATTTAAGGCAAAGAAAACATGAAAAAAAAATAAGCGATACAACTTAAATGTGATAAAATGGTCAAATATAAAAAAAAAACTGTTATTAGAGTAAACGGAAGCTATCCTATGTAAACTTTTTTTCAGTAGTACGAAAGATGTCGATGTCCAAAGAAATAAGGTTGAGTACAGATATTGCTTTGGCATTACTGAAGAATGATAATATCTACCAAAGGCCTCCCATGTAACTTATAGTAAAGGAGTCAAATTAAATTTAATTCAAATTGCAATTTATGATTTGAAAAATTAATATTAAAAAAAAATTAACTTTTTCATAACAAAAAAAAACATTGCTTTTTTGAAACTGACAGATTTCGGATATTTGGACTAAGAATTTATACTGTAATTTAATAAATATAACATACTAATAAAACTTCTTAGATTTGCATGGCCGTTCAGATGCACAAAAAGTTTTTTGGGTTCAAACCGCGTATTATTTGTACTATTTACCGACGTTTCGAATCTCATTACAGCGTCTATCAGCAGGGTTGATTTTTAACATTTATTATTTTCAAAACAAACTTCAATGACAACTTTTTATAGTTCAGAACTAATGATACAATATATACACACTATTTAGCTACGGTTGCATATTTTAAATTCTGATATAACCATCCTAAAAAAGTTTAAAAAAATCAATTCAATGGTCGACATTAAATAAAACATAAGAAAGGCGTCGTGGCGCAGTTGGTTTGACGGTCAATTGTGAAACCGGCGTCACGGGTTTGATTCCCGCCAGTTGCAAGAAAAAATCCAAGAAAGTTTATTTCTCCATTGGTCTGGGTGGTGTGGTGTATTATTTATGAATTCCTTTCATACCCTTTCTTTCCTACCTGCTGACAAGCCTCTAACATAGAGTCTCAGCAGGTGATTACTTAAAAAAAAAAAAAAAATACAATTTTCTGAATTTGCTTGTTCTTCAGAATTTTATTTAAAAAAAAAAAAAATCACTTCCCAATATTTATTTTTCTTCAAAATTACATTTTCGCATATTTTGCTCTACTTTAAAATATTTTTATAACCTAACATCAATTTTAAATACTTAAATAATTTTAACAACCGCTGATGGCACGTTGTATTGAATTAAAGAGTTGAAATGAGTTTTTACTATCATTAAAAGAAAAAAATTAATTCGAATTTCGTCGGGTTGTGATCCTGTGGCTAGTGTCTCAGACTCATGGATCACAAGTCCATGGTTCAAATCCTACCAAATCGATTTCCAATTTTAAATAGTGAGTTATTTATAACTCGTTGAAAATGGCCCTAAAATTGAATATTTGGGTCAATCATACGAATGCAAGTATTTCTTTTATTACAAAAAAAAGTATTTTTTATGCAAGTAAAATAAATAAACCTGCCGAGGACAGGTATCATGTCACTAGCCCTGTAAATGCCTAGAATTCCATAGTGTCCTTCTTCAAAATGTTATCTCTGCTTCCTGTGCCATATTAGGTTTCCCGGATGCTGGTGATCACTTCGGAGTCCTGTCGTGAGCCAACCTCTCAGTTTTTTTAACGATTTTGCCTTCCAATTCCAAGCTCTTCCTCAATCTTCCCCCTCATTAATTAGTAGACTCACATACCTGCCGTAATATTATTATGTATACGCCAAATTCACGGTATTTTTACGTAAAATGTTAAACAATACCAATTTATATCTAACACAAAATCACATCCTTAGACACCCAAGCGTATTTTTTAAAATACTTTTGACACATAAAACACGTTTATTTAAACTTTTGGGACTGTGTTTCGCTTACTCATTCTGAACATCGCGCCGAAAAATAAACAAAAGAAGAATTTTCATTAACTCTGAGATCTCTTTTATTATACCGCGGACTACTTGTATAAATTTAATAACACTGTCGCCGAGTTCGTTACTAGCCCAAGAAAAATGCCGCCATTAAAAAATAGCATTAAGACGTTTGTTATATTGTAAAGTTTTTCTCCCTTTTCCAAGCTAAGGCTTTAATCCTGGAGCTATTTAAAAAGCCTACGCCGCGTCTGTTAAGATATTTCCCTTGGGACAAGGTAATGGAAGGAACGTGGTTAGAGTTCTACGATCTTCTTCGCTTACTAGCTTGGGTTGAACAGGGCTGCCGCGTGACAACAGAATACAACACCTGAGGTTATTTATGATTTCACAAACTTCGTAACATTCGGATAGTTGATGCTATCCGCAATGCAACAAATACAAAGTAATAGACTTCATAGTTGAAATTCAGGTGGGTTGTTGTTCCGTGGTAGTGTTGTGGACTCTTCATTTAGAAGGCCGTAACTCAAATTCTGCTTTACCACAACAATACAAGAGCCATAGAGCAGATTTTTAGTGAAATATTCATAAGTTCAATTTCCCCCAGTAGAAAGAAAAAAAATTCAAGAAAGATTTTCCCTCAATCAAAGTGATTTTTTAATAACTTCCTTCAATATCTTATCTTTTCCACCTGCAGACAAGCCTCTTAAATAGAGACTTACGTAGTTATTCCTTTAAAAAAAGGCAATGCAGAGTAATTAAGATTACTTTAATTTCAAAACTGACATTTAAAACGTAGCTATCGATTGTTTGTATAAAAGGGCCTAAAGGTAAGATATATTTTACATAAAAATAAATAAGTAATTACCTTTCCGGTTCAAATTCAAATGTAGTTGAGTCTAACCCGCGGTTTACTAGTTACAGGTTTTCCCTTCCATGCCCGAGGTGCCGGAGTCAATTCCCGGTGAGGTCGAGTTAAAATATGTATATAAAAAACTTAATTTTACTTTAATATTTCATAAATGTACATTTATATAGAAGGCACGTGTGAGTACGTTTTTAAAAGCATTACAAGTGCCCCAATTCAACACGGATCTTCTTGTAAGTCAAGGCAAGTTAACTGGCATGGGTCGTTCCTGATTGTGTCGCTTTAAAATGTGTCTCTGTCCCTAATACATGTATTGACAAAGTTATTAAGAGATAATAATAATAATAAAAAAGCAAAAGTTAAACAAAGTAATCATAGAAAGCTCAATAATCTAATTAATTATATAAATATGTCCCTCGGCACAGAACATCCCAGTTAACACTATCGTTAATGTATTTTTTTTTTATATAAATTGTACAAGAACAAATAAATAAAATTTAAAATACCGTTCCTTATTTTTCCATAGAGTTGATTTATATAAACCATAATTTATGTTTAAAATATCACCAACGTCAGAATATTTATTCTTATGGAGTTTTTGCCACATTATAGACATGGAGTCGATTTGAAATAGCATTATAAAAGTATACAGTTCACAATTTTTTGGAACTTAACGGAATTTTTTTTTGAAAAAATAAATGTTTGCGTTCTTATAATTTACGCAAATATTTAATTTTGAGGGCAATTTTCAACGAGTTGTAAATAACTCACTATTACAAAATGGGAATCAAGTTGGGGTAGAGTGGGATTCAAACCACGGACCTTCGATCCGTGAGTCCGAGACACTAGTCACGGGACCACAACCCGATTCAATTAATGAGTGTTTTTTGTTTTGGGCAATCTCATGTAAAGTTGACAATCTTAAATCAATTCATTAAATCAACATTTCCTTCTCTTAGTTAGTTTTAACAAGTTTAAAGTATTTAATTAGAATTAATAGTTTAAAAATTATAATAGTTAATAATAGTTAACGTGTCTTAAATAAATGTTTTGAACTCTTTCAGGAGTATATTTGTATGAAGAGTCCAAAAAATTCTATTGTATTCCAACTGCCTCCTAACTAGAGCTGTGTGTATAAATTTCAAATAACCATGATTTTTCAAATTTTTTGTTACTCGTAAAATATAGCCTAGCATTTTTTAAGGATTTATTGCCTATGCAGTTTATTTATTTATTTGACACTTTATATACATATACAATATATATATATATATATATATATATATATTTATGGGCGGGCATATTGCCTTAAGGCAATTTCTTCGTACCTAGCCAAACCGTTCAGATTGAGAAAATTATAAATACATGGACATATTAAATCTTACAATTTTATACAAATATCAAAAACAAAGATTATCAATAAAAAATATACGAAAAAAAAAGTGGGTAGATTATTCCACAATCGAGCAGTTACCACTGTGAAAGAGGAGGCAAGAAAATTAGAGCAATAAAAGGGTATTAAAATGGTTTTCTCGTTACTAGAACGAAGAGATAGTCCATGTGGTGATAGAGGTTGGAAGAGCTCTCTCAGATAAACAGGCGAAGTGAGATTATTTAAAATATTGTGAAGAAGTGATAGAATGTGAATATTTCTTCTATGCCTGATACTGAGCCAGTGTAGTTTATGTGACCGACTAAAGACAACTTTTGATCAACGATGAAACTAAGATCTCACACCTCAGATACAAGTCAATACCTTTACCGTATTTTTTTTCTTTATTTTGAATTAAATATGTTTTTTTGTTTGTATGGTGAAATTTCAACTGCACTAGTCAGATTTTTTACTGGGACAAGTTATAATACTGTCTTTGGACTGGATTTGAAGCATAAGACTGATGCTCTTGGTTTCATGTCTTTAATGATCAAAATACTCTGCAATTAATTGTAAAACTAGTTCTACCTTTATATATGTATATTTTACCGCTGAGGATGGGAACACGATGATGATGATGATGATGATAAGAGCCTTTAATACGTTTAAATGCAAAAATAAAATTATTTGAATTAGGTGTTTGTTTTGAGTCCCTAGTTGCGTATCGCTCAACAGCCGGGATATGTATCCGGGTCACAGGAAAAACCAGTTGAACATTATCTCATAGTAGGTTGAGATTTTTATGGTCGTTATGCCGTTTCATGTCACTGGCGAGCCATTCAAATTACCGGGCGCGGCGTAACTACCCAAAATAAAATATTAAAATTCTCAAAAATCGAAAGTGTATTCTGGTAAAGTGCTGTTAAATAATTTGAAGTATCAAATTAAATTAATCGAATATTACTGGTTAGAGTGCTTGTTTACCATGCTTGAGGTTTTGGTTTTGATTTCTGGTAGGATCAACGGTCGCAAATCAAACTGCTTATTTTTTTATGATAGCGTTAAAATATTTATGCAAACGTATTTTATTTCAGAACAAATATTTGGCACCTTTATGACAAAAACGGCAAAAATACATCTTTTAATCCAATTTATTTCATTAAAATAATATTTTTTGCCCTTGAATAGGCCAGGAGACCCAATCAACGTAATTAATTACAATCAACACAGGACCCATGCTTAGGAAAATTATTTTTTTTAAAACGTTTGCAATTTCACTTTCTAATTTTAGAAACTTGAAACTAAAAAGCCATAAATAATAACAAAAAATAATAATTATCTAATACATAATATTCTAAGTCGGCCTCGTGGTGTTATGGTCGGCGCGTTTGCCTGCCGAAATGGTTGACATGAAATATTTATGTAAAAGAGTGTTTTTACACGAAAAATATTTCACAATCCCTGGACTGATACCTGAAGCGTGAGACTGATCATCTTACCTTCATGTGACAAAAATGATCAAGATACGCTGCCATTGGTGTGCCAATGGAGTTTCTGAATGATGATGGCTCCTGTTAAATAGTAAAAAAAATCGAACCCCACTTATCTCGCACCTTTAAAAAAACAAAATACTACTTTAAAAAAGTACTTGACTTAAAACCAGTGCTTAGATTTCATATAAAGTAATTAAGGCATTGTTAAAAATAAAATACGATTATAAAGTATACCATAAAGTTTTGAAAAAATATCGTGTGTATTTTCAAAATCGGTCGGAAAAAATATATAAGTGATTGAAATCATAGTTCTTTTATTTCAATTTTAAAATAGTTTCTCATTGATTTTGTTGTCTATTTATTAGAATTATTTATTCGTATTGTTTTATTATTTATTGTGATGTCACCTTAAATCAAACCCAAACAACTCGTGGGTAAAGGCGTCTTCGACGTTTTCACTTTGAATAAAAGCCGCTTTGATTGTTTAACTTTTGTGTGACTGACGTCACATTAGTTGACATAAGACACAAAAATACATATATCTCTCTTGTTTTTTAAAAATTATAAATTCACATTTTTTATAGTCTTTAAATGGACGTTTTTACATCGGATTTAGAGAGCAAAATTTGTATAACTATGCTGGATGTCAATACAAATAATATTATAAATGTATATATATATATATATATATATATATATATATATACAATACAAATAATATTTATAATTCTACTGAAAGAAAAAATGACCGATAATTCAGCAACACGTCTAAACAGATACCTTTTATAAGAGAGAGCACGAAGATAGAAGTCATAACAAAGAAGCCAGAGACGCTGTTCTGCAGCGGGTGTTGTCTAAAACTGATTCAGTCTTCAGTCGGTTGATGGAAGTGATGGGGGACGCACGCGCGTAACATAAGCTACGTATTTGTGATTTTTAATTTGTTTTGCTGTAACAAGGCCAAATTATATGTTTATTCACATAAATTATGAAAAAATAATTATTTAATCGTATGTTTGTATGTTTTTTTCTTTTTTCAAATGTCTGAACATTAAAATATTTCGTGTTTTACTAGTGGTAACACGATCTTACATCACCGCGCGCAAAGGGATTATTTACCACAATCTTTTAAGAGTATATAATTTTTAATTATATCCATCAAGTCCAATTTTATCCATGTTCCGCAAAAAGTTTATGGCTATTTTATTTCAATGTGTGCAAATTTTGTAATAAGGACTAATTGTTTCTTTAAAAAAAACATGTAATGGAGTTTTCATTGGTTATTTATTATTGTTACCTATTATATTACACAGGTTAATTTCCGTTATTCCAGCCAAATAAAGGTGAGGTTGTACCACATATATTGCGCGTGGAGATAAAATCTTTATACGGTGTCCCATAACAAAATGGCGTTAAAAAATAATTATTGAATGTCTTCTTGGATCTGTTCTACCATAACAATTTTTATAGTTTCCAGCAATTTTAAGTACATTTTTCTTTCATTTTTATATTATTTTTATTTTTCAATAATATTAAAACTACGTAATATGAAAGCGAAAGTATAAATAAAAATAATCAGAGTATACACATTTTTCAAATTTAGGCAAGATTTTGTGTTTGGTGAGGGATTATACCACCCTCCCGTTAAGAGGTATGTATGTGGTTACGTAAAAGATTATAGGTGGTATTTTTTTTCTTAACAAAGTTGATATGTTAAAATAATTGTCATAAATATATAAACAATGTTAAATTTTAGATTAAAATCAATTTTATTTAAAAAACGTGTAAGAAAACTAAACTTAAAATGTATGTAAGTTCGTGGCTAGAGTGTAGCACTCAAGCCATTATAATTTAATTCATCCTAACTCAGCTCAAGACTTTAATTGCATAGAGTTGGGACAAGTGTCGCAATAATATTGCATATAAAAATAATTGTGAATGAAAGTGGAATAAAATAAAAATTAAAAAATGTATTACATACGAGGGTTGCTATTTAAGTTTTGAGATATGGCAACACCAGTGTGAATATGTCAAATCTGACATTGTCATTGTAAAGTTTGCCATTTTTAACGGTAAACGTACGTATAACGTTTTGTCATACGAGTGATATTTGTGTTTAAAGTTATTTCAACAGAGAGGGAAAACATTTTTCAGAAGGGAATATGGAAATCTAGGCATTTACAGTTCTTATGACCTGTCATTGGCTGGTTTAAGTGTCCACTTTTCATACTGTGTAACATTCACCATTCTGCACATGTTTGAACATCCACATTTCCTCAACTCTTCCATATGTTGACTTTTGTGAAGTAAAAGAGCTGAAACCTATATCATGTGGGTGAGATTCATCCTGCTGAAGCAAATTTCCTACTTGGCAACGCTTAAAAACAATTTTCCAATTTTTATACTTCTTCTTTTACCAGGTAGTTAATTTAACAGTGTTTGAGTATGTCCAAAAAGGATGGAATCCAGCCAGTCTGCAAGCATTTGGACAAACTCTAACATAATTGATATTTGTGTTGTTTACAGATACATAAAAAAATAATTTTGTAAAAAAATGGAACAAAATCATGAATATTATACTAGTTACCAAAGTAGTAGTTTTAAATAATAATACATGTACTTGTTTTTTTTACAGGTTCAAAATATTTCTAAGATGAAATATTTTATTTTTTAAATATTCTTATAACCGGTAGTATAATTTTCAAAACTGTGTACGGTACCTATCTTTTTTTTTAACATCTTGATTTGTAAATAACTGTTAAGTTATAATTTGTTTCAAACATAATATTTTACTTATTATTCTACTTACAAATACGATTTATGCAACTAATATGTGAAAGGCACTAAAAGCCATTTAATTGAATAAAATAAAATTAAAATTTTGTGCGATGGTTTTCTATAACTTTTGGTGATGAAGCATTATCCTGAGCCACCGTGTTTCGCTGGTTTTCTGAATTCAATCGTGGTTGCACTTTGTTACAGGAAGAATTTCGTGAACGTCGTCTAAAATCAGCTGTTGTGCCAGAAAAAATCAAAGTTTTGCGTCAAATGATATTGCAAAATCGTCATATGACATATCGTAAGATTGAGGCATGCTAAGGCATTAGTTTACATACATCTTACATACAGCATGAACATTTGGTCGTCAAAAAGATTTGTTTACAAATATGGAATAAAATTTAAGCTGAAAAAAACTATCGAGTTGATATAAAAATTCATTCTTTTAACATTTCGCCCCATACTATGATTTTTTTCCATTTTGTCTTAAAATCCAAAACTTGTAGGTAATTTTAACCTTTTCCTCGCTTAACATCCAAAAATTACACTTGATCTAAACGGGGGGACCAAACGACCCTAGCGCCTACTTGTATATAGCGTCAAGAGAATAAAAAGTTGGAAGTGTTTATGATCGTGCAATAATTTATTTATGTTTTCACGTACACATCTTTTTTTAATTCGTGTATTTTATTCATTGTTGTTAGTTTGCCAAATGCTTATGTACATAAAGTAAAGTTGACCTTAGTATCATTTACGTCTTTTTTTTTGTTTTAATATTAAACCATTGAAAAATTTTAAAAGAAAAAACAGTAAAATACTTTTTCTGCTGTTTTCCCGGTTATAAAAAATGTACGGCAAATAGCTTTAATTAAAATCGAGTTATCGAATCAAAATCGGTGTATGGTGGATTCAAATCCCCCTCCTCGGTCCGACTAGGTTAAAAACAAAATCTTTCTAAGAAATATTTCTGCCACCGCGTACATTAAGGTCTGGTAAAATCGCGTCACGGTTTATAAAATATCTATATCTAGGGTAAAGGTGGGTAATTTGATGACATTGCATACATACTCCACATCCATGTAGGCAATTTGGTGACATCGTGTCTATCAAGCTCACAGACCGGGCTAACTATGGAAGTCCCTAAGGGATGACTGACATAATTACATTTTCTTCTGATACGTTGAGAGGCCACGGCGTATCGATAATACCTCAGCTAATGGAAAGTATTTTCTTATACACATTTTCAATTAATGGAGATAATTAACCGTGTACATGAATTCATTTGGTTGATGTGGGTGAAATTCTACCATCAAAACAAGAAATAATTATTATAATAGGATTAAATTGTAAATGAGTTATTAACATAATACTATTATAAGATTATGTTCTCTCGGAAACAATACACACTACACAAATTATAATCACATTAAATTAGAATGATCTTTTAAAATACAAGCATCATAAATTTTCTTAAGAATCTTCAACATAATTTATTTCATAAAATGATTACTTTTTAGTTTATTTATAATAAAGCTTAATACGGGATTGAAATGTAATTTTTTGAATTCTCTTTCATTGTTATCTCTTGTGAATTACTAAAGATTTACTTATGTTTTTTGTAGTCTTTTTTTAAAAATTTTTTTTTTAAAAGAAAAAGAAATATTTGGGTTCTTATGATTTAGCCAAATATTTAATTTTAGGGGGCATTTTCAACGAGTTGTAAATAACTCGCTATTAGAAAATGGAATCAAGTTGGGGTAGAGTGGGATTCGAACCACAGACCTTTGGTCCATGAGTCCGAGACACTAGCCACGTGACCACAACCCGCACGTCGTATTATAAATAAGTTTGCATAACCAGGAATTAAAGTTTTTGTGCGATAATTGTCGTAGTTATTATAATTGGTAGGTATTTAAATTTAAAATGAAAAAATAGCTGTGAACCGTTTGAAAAAAAATAAACGAAATCTGTATAAGTTTTAAAAAATCTTTATTTATTTCTCAACATTTATATTTTATTTTTATTTATTCAACACTCTATGTTTATCTACAATTTATATTTATATAAGGGCAGGCATATTGCGTAGAGGAAATTTTTTTCCTACCTACCCAAACCGTTCACCTTGAGAAAATTACAAGTATACGGACATATTAAATCTTAAGATTTTATACAAAATTAAAAACAAAGATTAATTTTTAAAAAAATGAACACAATACTATAAATAAAGAAGGAGGGATGGGAAAGAAAGAAGAAGGATGAAGGAACAACTTAAATATTTAGATAGTGACATTTCAATATTGACTCAAATGTTAATAAAAAAGAGCGTCTCTAACGTCTGTGGGTAGATTATTTCACAATCGAGCAGTTTCTACTGTGAAAGAGAAGGCAACAAATTAGAACGATGAAAGGGTATTAAAATGGTTCTCTAGTAATAGAACGAAGAGAAAGCTCGTGTTGTGAGAGAAGTTGGAAGAGCTCTCTCAGATAAACAGGCAAAGTGATATCATTTAAAATATTGCGAAGAAGTGATATATTGTGAATGTTTCTTCTATACTTGATACTGATCCAGTGTAGTTGCGTGCGATATTCGGTTATGTGGTCGAATTTGCGAATATCAAAGATATAACGCATACAAATATTCTGCAATCGCTCTAACTTATCAAGTTATTCAGAGTTAGCATTTGGATAACATACATCCGCATAGTCAAGGAGTGGAAAAAGTAAACTCTGGACTTATGTTTGCTTAACATTAATTGGCAAGAAATTTTGTAATATTTTAAGTGAGGGCAAACTGCTATAAAATTTACAACTAACTTCGTTAACCTGATCGTGCCACCCTAATTGTTTATGAATGACAATACCCAAGTTTTTGACTAAAATCATGAATGAAATATCTGAACCATCTATTTTGAAAAGAAGAAATGTGGAACAATTTACTTTTTTATACATTTTTTTATTACCAACAAGTACGATTCGGGTTTTTGTGGGATTTATCCTTATATTATATATATTATTATATATATTATTATGTTTTTTGTTCATTAAAATATATGCTTGAGTACAAGTGACATTACTTTATGTGTTTCAACAATGTCAACGGGTTTGAAATGAATTTGCAATTGCAAAACATCGGCATATAAATGGTACAAACATTTTTTAATATTATTCCCTTCAAAGTTAAAACCATCGAATGTAAAACCTTTATGCCAGTGTTTTTTCTAATCTTTGAAACATTTCTGAAACGCACTTTTTGGTATGGCCTTCAGTTCCGTCAGCAATTCATTCTTTATCTTCTTTATGGTGACGCAACATCGTCCGAATTAGTTGTAGGGGGCTAATCCCAGTAAATACAGTGGCTGGTTATCAATGCGGTTTAGATGTTTGTCAAAAAGTCACAAACAAGCCACGAGGCATGAGCGGGCATCGGTCATTTTCGCTATGGAATAGTTTTAAATATTCGCCGTTTACACCAAAACATGTTTTACTGGTTTGTCTGCTAAAAATCAGCAACGTTACTATAATTGACTTAATAATTACAAACATGTGCTTGAATTTATAATTTAAAATTACCGTGAATAGAAATCATTTCATCTGCCACCCACCCAAAACGTCACGAATCGGTAAAATTTCGAACTTTGTTACCGTTCAAATTTTAATAGAAAATCGTCACGTCTTGATCTCACAATCAAGGTCAAATATTTTGTGTTTTTGTGTAGACGTTGTTTTTCGTTTTTTTTTTTAATTTGTGCAAAAACACTTCTACACAATATCCATTTTGATTTTAAAAATACAATTCAATGTATTAAATCTATTCACATATTTTTTATCGGTTTTAGTAGTATGTGATATTTTTCTATTACGTATTCAATTATGAATTTCAAACATTCGGTGTCTTTTTTTATCAAACACAGCATTCCAGTATTTTTTTATGTTTCAAAAAATTACTCTTCAAAAATAATAATAAAAAGGTTGAAAAATACGTTGTAGTTAAGTTAACAAAAGATATACAAAATAAATAAAAAGAAGAGTAAGTTAAGATATAAGCATTAAAAAACATGTACAACTTTGTGCAAAGGTACGTATTTCTTTCATTTGAATGAATTTTCAATTTTGCTTCTGATTGTTACAGTTCCCAAAATGTTCTTCTTTTTGTATTTTCAATGTATTATTTTCTTTTTCCAATCAGTTAATTGTAACGAAAAATGAAATGTTTTCAATGCCCGAAGGCACGCGAAAAAGTTACCCATTATAAATTTAATATTGAGCTTATCTTCCTTTTTTCGATTTCCTTTTTGGGATGTCTGGGCAAGTAAAATCCAACTGCCCCCGCTACTAATGATTCGGCTTTATCTTTAACTGCTGCCGAGTTCTTGCCCTAAAATTTGCCGAAGACTAAGGGAGGCATTTCCGTTCCGCGTCAAAGGACAGCAGAAATGAATAAAAAATTGAAATCGATTTCCCCGCCAAGTATCTTTATTGCCAAAGAAATTATATAACGAAGTTCACTTTTCAAATGGGAAAAGGTGTCTTGTGTTTTTTGTACGTGACGGAATGTTGGATTAAGTGTTATTTACTGTAATTGGATTACATTCCTAAAGTTGAAGTTGAAAACTATTCTTGAACAATTTGGAAATTAAAAAACAACCATTTTAATTTGATATCATTATTTAGCTTTTCTAATAAAGCAGCAGATTAATTTTTCAAGAAGTAATATAAAATTATTTGTCGATTTGGGCTCAAACATCAGTGACACCGGTGGCGGTGGTTGTGACAAAGATATTAACTCTTATAAGACGGTGGTAAATAATCCCTTTGCGTGCGGTGATGTAACATCGTGTCACCGCTAGTAAAAGACGGAATATTCAAAAGTTCAGACATTTGAAAAAAAATGAAAAACATGGAGACAAATTGTTGAATATTTTTCTTTCCATAATTTATGCGAATAAACATATAATATAGCTCTGTTTCAGCAAAATAAATTAAAAATCACAAATACGCCGCTTATGTTACGCGCGTGCGTCCCCCATCACTGTCATCAACCGACTGAAGACTGAATCTGTTTTAGATAACACCCGCTGCGAAACAGCGTCTCTGTCTTTCTTGTTATGATTTTTATCTTCGTGCTCTCTCTTGTATAAGGTATCTGTATAGATGTGTCGCTGAATTAGCGCACATTCATTATTCGCGTAGCAATGATAAATATTTTTTGTTTTAACATTTAGCTTAGTTATACATTTTTTTCTTTTCAAATTGGGTGTGAAAATGTCAAATTGAAGATTACAAAAAATACAAATTCATTATTTAAAAAAATAAAACAGATATATCAAGTCCTGTGTCCTATGTTGACTGGTGTGACATCACAGCCACACAAGAGTTAAAAGGCAAAAAAATCGAAGCGTTACAAAAATTGCAAAAGTTTGTCGTGTCAAAGCTCTGATTGTCTCCATATTTCTGTACAAAATTAAAACATGAACATTGAGAGAATCAGAGAGAAAAAAGATTGATGCTTATGAAATGTGGTGCTGGAGAATGCTCCGGTTTCCATGGACGGCGATTCGTACACATGTGTTCATACTTAATGATTTAAACATTAGAGATTGACTTTCAACTACGTGTCAAGGCAAATCCTAAAATATTTTGGATACAAATGGACTAGGAGAGACCCAAACAGTCGTTGTGATTGGCGGATTGGAAGGACGAAGATCCAGAGGTCGCTCATTACCCAATGGGGTGACCCAAGTGGAATTTTCACAAATGTTTTCAGTTACTCTGCTCTTTGCTCTGCCTTGAACAGAACTACCTGACCACCATCCTCAGTCATGAGGGATAGGACAAGAATAACAAAAAAAATACCTTTACTTCGTAGTGTTGCGGTAAGCGCACTTTTTGGGTTTTGGCCACCGTGCGCCAGGTGCTTTGTTCGGTACCCGGTACGATAGACATCAATATTAATTTCATAACGTATTTTCCCGTTATATTTATGAAATGCTATAATATTTGGCATAAGGTTTTTTTCTTGTTTCTATGTAACAAATAATCTCAATGCAAACCATTATTTTTGTAATAAAATCAATCTCTAGTTAAAAAAAAATTTCTCGCGAAAAAATTTTTTTCCAACTTTATGATATATGCATACGTGGATACTAGATTAAACACATGATATAATAAATGTTATAAAAAATCAAAGGTTTCGGTGGTTAAGTAATCTAAATACGCTTTTAATTCGTAATAATTGTGGGTCTTAGATGATATTTACCCCAATTTGCCTCTTTTTATACCTTCGATTTCCTTTTTAAGGTTTTTTACAAAAGATATAATATTGGAGCGTAAATCCAACTTTCGATGAACCCAAGACCAGCATTGTAGACAACTGTGCTAACCACTACACTAATGAGACGGATTTATCAAGTCTCAATTTTATTTTTAAGGGGTTTTATCTGAGACTAGTTAGTTGAAAAGACTACATAAATTTAGTTTTGTTTCACCTATTCCTATGGAGGTAACGCAGAGTAAATATTTTTTCAGTATTTTTTATCGATTTTTTATCATTAAAACCTGTCAAATCCTTTTTGAAAAAATATCTTTTTTTTTGTATAAAACGATAAATAAATTAAATCAGACTTTTATAAAACCAATTCTTGGAATTTTTTCAAGAAGAAGGCTCGTTTAATTGCCGTTTAGGACCCCAAATTGATATTCAAACTAGCACCCCTCTTTCCATATGCAACCTTCCGTGAGACCCGGAAATATGCATCGTATTTGGTGAATCTCACTGCGGGGAGTATGTATGAAGAATCTGCTCAGTATTCCGTTCGGCGAGAATTGGAGAGACGCATTTTATATCCACGAGACGTACGGCGTACATAAGGTGGGGCTTTATTGGGGGAGACAGGTGAACCAGGGGTTGTTTTGGAGTGGATTATGATGGAATATTCTTATTTGTACTTCGTTTAAATTGACACAGCTTTATTATCCATAAATATTCAATAAATTAATAATTTTATTTAAACATTTTGTAATTATTTTTATTTAGAAGTTATTTATTCATTTTTAACTTCAAATAAAATAATAAGTGGAATTAAGCGGGCTTGTTTTTAAAAGAAACAAATTTTATCCAACTTAAAATCTAATTACTGAAAAGAAAAATTCTCAATATTTTTATGTAAGAGGTGTTTTTAGTGCAAATATATTTGGTAAAAATACTGATTTATTTATTTAATTTTTCAATACGCCTAAAGACCAATTACAAAAATAATACAGGTGAGTAAAAAGTTATAATTTAAAAAATAAACAATATAATTTACTTTTATTGAAATACATATAGAAACCAAAAAAGAATACTGAAACCCAAATTCCATAGTAAAACATTGCACAGTAAAAAAAGATGGATTTAATGCAACATTAGTAAGATATAAAAAAATGATAATAATAATGAACACAGCAAGTATATAAAGTAAATAAGAAAAATAAACAGCAAATTATACATATTTCTTATTTTTTAATGCAAAAAAAAGTATTAATAAATCCATATTAAAGATGAGTAATAAAAATTTAATTATATTCAGTGTATGAGATAATAATATACATGGTAAATATGTTAAAAAAATCATTCAACAAAATAATTTCAGAAACAGTATAAAACACGATAATTCACATCAACCACAACTATAATACAAGATACTATAATAGGGATCTGTTACTAAGTGAAGGGGTCAACACTGTTCTGGCATCGAGACAACACTATTACGTAGGCAAAAAGGTCCATAACCTTTTGCCAGAATCGTGGAAAGACGGGAGTGTTGTCAAGTTACGGAAGATGTTGACCTCGCTCTTTCATGACATTGGTCGTAGGAAGTCAGAAAAGTTGATGCATGCCACGGATTGGAAAACCTTACTGGATGTCAAAAATAAAATATAAAAAATAAGGAATAATTTTAAAAAATATATATTTATAGATGACAACCATGAAGTTTCGCATAAATAAATTGTCTATGTTTTTATGAATGTATGTATGTGTATGCGCATGGGTGTATGTACGTATGTGTGTATGTACATGTGTTTATATGTGTATATTTATATATATGTGTGTATATATGTGTATGTCTGTATGTATATGAATCAAAATGTGTATCCGAATAAGTTTATATTTTGTTTGTCTGTGCTCTATATTAATTTGTTAACTATTATAATATATTAAAATGTAATTGCCTAGCTTGGAACGGGGTATGTACCCTTGTTAGCTGGGCAAAGTGAACATGGAATTGTATTTTGATAAAGAGTGTGAATAAGTTAATAAATAAATAAATAAATACAGAGAAAAAAATTGCATATTTTTTTTTATACTGATTTTGATAATTGGCTTTAAACAATGCATTTAAGAACGTTTCAAAATAAATATTTTTGTTGAACATTAATCTATATCACAAGTAAATTATTTGTTAGCTAAGGAAGGTAATCGCGGAATCAGAGAGTGTCATGCATAGTTAGTATCTACGTATGTTGTTGCAAACAACCCAGTACTTTTAGTAACTCGATTCGGTATTTTGAAGTTAATAAGATTTTGTAGTTCACAACAATCGTATTATTATATTACTCATGTAAATATGCATTACCTTTATAATGTTGAAAGTGGGAACAGGCAATGAGTTAGGACAGCGACATTTAGAGGTTTCAGGAAAAATAGGTAGGAAAGGGAAAAAAAAATATTATAGCACATTCTGTTTGTTCTTGATTTAGGCTGAGCTTTATAAGATCGCGAGCAAAACTTTGCAATTTCCCCTTTATCAGTTCCTTCGCATGTTTCTCGTTTTTTGTCAATGAGTCAAAAACGCTGGTCCAGGGTATTCGTTATATTACACACACATAAATGTATTTCCATCCCCTTAACTACAGGCATACTAATTTTAACTATTCATTTATCTAGGTTACCTACCAAGATTGATATACGTCATAAAATAGACAAGGTTAATCTAAAATGTTGACTTCAAAAATTAAAAAAAAATATAAATGATGCACATGGAAACGTTTATGTGAGAAAAACATATATTAATTTATTATAATTGGTTACCATAGATAAGACACTAGCCTGCAGTTGTCAGGGATATTATTTATAATATGTACTTTAATACTGTGGAATATGTTTTTTTAACCTGCTCGTTCATTTGATGTTAACGGCGGTGAAAATTGCCTTTTATTATAAACATATTACAACAGAGACAAAGAACATTAAAGAGAAGGTAATATAAAAGTCTAGGCATCTACAGGGTTTCTGACCTGTCAATAGCTGGTTTAAGTGGCCATTTTCCACACTGTGTAACATTCACCATTCTGAGATGAAAGAATTGAAGGAATGTAGATGTTTGAATATGGGTAGAAAATAAACAGCTCCCCAGTGAGTTTAATCCAGTCCTTGTCTTCAAAAATAGAGAAATTATTTTTTTGTATGTTAAGATTAATTTTCAAATTAATCTAAACATACAATTAAAAAAAAATATATCACAAATTTAGGTAGATTAGAAAATTTTGAATCAAATATTTCGTCCATCAAGATCTCCGAAAAATATAAATATCGAGTGCCCGAAGGACAAATACACAGAAAATTAATTTGAAATAAATATATGTTATCTAAATTTTATATATGAATATCAAACTTTGTGGTAATTCATTATAAGTATATTGTTAAGTGTCCTCGGTACGGGTACCCAGTGAGATCACATTATTTTTATTATTATTATAGTTTGTAAGATAAAAAATATTAATAAATAAAAATAATAAAATATATAAAATAACTTAGTTTTTAACAACTATTATTTTCATCCACTGACCGGTTTTAAAGCAAACAAGCTTCTTTGTCAAGGTTAGAAAACTAAGTAAACCTTGACGAAGAGGCTTGTATTTGCTTTGAAAGCGGTTGGCAGACAAAAATAAAAAAATAGTGGTAATAAACAAAGTTGTTTTATTTATGATATGTAATCTTATTAGATCACTAACTAATAAACAAATAATATAAAAATAGACATTGATTATCAGAAAACCACTACCTCAAGTTACCATACTGTGACTTGAGGGAGTTTTTTCACATAGTGCGCTATATCTTAATAATTATTATTAAACCTATTTTAAAAAATGTACCAATTGTTTTATTTTAAAAATTGTGTATTTGTTGTTTTTTTTCATTTAACTTTTTGTACATTGACAGGCTCATTTCGAATTGGAAATTTCTTCTCACTAACCAGTTGTTTAAGTTGTAAAGCATGCGTAAAAAAGAGATTTTCGTACAAAAATGAATTAATATCATAACTAGTCTTCAATGATAAAAAGGGTAAAAAAAGAGAATAAAATACGAAAAATTAAGGAAAAAAAATGTATTTATTACTTCAGACCTGATTTAAAAAGAGCAAATGTAGATTCACTTTTCTCAGAAACTGGTAGATAATTTCATTGTTGAGCTAAACAATTACTACATTAAATGGAGAGACATTAATAAATTAATATTAAAACCTCTTGAATCTGCTCAAAAACCAATCCTTAAAATAATTTGTAAAAAACCCTTTAGGTACTCTAGTATCAAGTTGTTTAAGGCATTCGAGGTCTTGGATATAAGGCAATTATATATCTTTAGAATGATAACGTTCACAAAAGCAAATTAAACTACCAAATCCCAAAGGGAACACTCCCAGAAGTCAAACTAGAGGATGGTCATGTGGTTTACCCCAAACTCTGCCAGAATTCGGGCAAAGAAAATTCAGGTTTCTGGGCCCCAAAATACTCAGTTACCCAAGCATTGCGAAATCATGACCAGAATTCAAATAAATAAATTAGTCAAAAATTGGTAACTGGGTTGAGGTAAAGAAAAATCGAAAAATTGGATCAAAAACATTATAAAATAATAAATAGTGTAATTAAATATTGTACAATAAATAAGCCAGTAGTTAGTCATGTTTTTGTTTATTTTACAT
The DNA here is from genome assembly GCF_059751315.1 of Micrasema longulum. Classification (NCBI taxonomy): domain Eukaryota; kingdom Metazoa; phylum Arthropoda; class Insecta; order Trichoptera; family Brachycentridae; genus Micrasema; species Micrasema longulum. The sequence goes on from NW_028278400.1 coordinate 90,186, forward strand.
AAAAATGTCTGTCTTCAAATAGGATGTACCTTGTTAGGCGTACTAGATATAATCAAGAGAAATCTATTACTTTAAACACGTAGTAACCTACGACATGTTTTACTTACCTTAAATATTCTTAAATTTTCTTTACCTTTAAGAAATTGATATTTTTGTTGATAAACAGAGATATAAATATGTTATTATCAAATGTTCATATCAAGTTATTTTTTTATTATACGCGTTGGTATTATTTATCGTAAAATCACATCTGGCACAGCAAAAATCCGTTAAAAAATATTATTTATGGCAATTACCCGCCAATTAAAATGCCATTTATTACGTGATTGAAAAGTGCCCATTTAAGGATGTGTGATTGATTAACGTATTTTGTATTAACTTTTATGTGAATGAAAACGATACTTAAAGCTTTATGTGCATCGCGTATTCCTCAGTTCACATATTTTATCTTCTTTTTCGTGTGATAGGCACTTTGATAAACCAATTTCATGGGTCTGAATACCTTCTTTATACTAAACATTTCTGACATATTGCACACAAACATAAGGTCAAAGCTTATTTCCGAGTATAAAACAGGGCCCATTTATGTACAGTTTGAGTACTCCGGGTAAGATTCTGACTGACGCATATAAAATTTTATTCGTGGGAGTAAAAAAACATATTAGAACATTTTTATTTTTTTTTATTTGATGAAAATAAATATTTGCGTTCTTATGATTTAGAAAACTTAATTTTAAAGGCCATTTTCCATCGAGTTGTAAATAACTCACAATGCAAAAAAAGGAATTAAGCTGGGGTAGAGTGGGATCCAAACCATGGACCTTTGAGCCGTGAGTCCGAGATCAAAACCCGATTCTAGATTTTAGATTCATTAAAATTCCAACTTTGAAAAAAGCTTCATATCGATATACTATTATATTTAAATGATATCATTGGTTGAAATCGATATTTTCCCAGAATCGTATTTGTTTTCTGAAATCGAGATACTTTTTTTTAGTCTAAATATACTATTAAGAAAATGCTAGAGCCTTAATTCCAAATAATAATTTAAATTAAATCTAACTGTATTAAATAAACTTCAAAATACATTTGTGTTTTCTCATTTCCAATTCGTTGAGGAAAATATTTTCTTAAAACCCAGTTTACAACAAAAAACTTTTCTTATAATATAAAAAAAAATAGTCATGAAATAACACTTGTATTATATGTGTTATTTCATTACCATTTTTTTTCCAGTGGAACTGATACGAAGTGACTTTATCCAAGTGTGTTTTTTTTTTGGTTTTATATTAGGGTATATACAGAAAACTATAATTGGCCTTTATTTGTGGTTAATTTGTAAAAGTTTTTGTTGTTGTGATATTTTTGTTGAAATAAATAAATTTAAGAAGAATAAACGAATAAGTAAATTTAATGAATAGTAAATTATTAAAATATGACAACTAATAAAATTTCATCAATAAACCCTTATCCGCGTACTGTGGTACGTAGGGCACTACATTGGTTAATAAAATGCAGTGTACCTCAATATTTTTTACATAAAGATAATGTAATCAGCCTTACGCTTCAGGTGCAAGTCCAAGGATAATGAAAGACTTCAGTGCGAAACTACATTTAAAAACAAATATTTCATGTCGACTTTCCCAGAAATTGAACCCGTGACCTTAGCATGGTTTACGAACGCTAATAGAGAATATGGCACTAGACATTTAAAACGGTTTTCATCGGCCATTGGCTGGTTTAAGTGGTCAATTTTCACGATGTGTAACATTCGTCATTCTACCTATATTTAAACAACCATATTTCCTCAACTCTTTTGCCTATTTTTGATCATTTTTAACAAATATGTCTGTCTGTCTTCCACTATTAGCTGGGCAAACATAAAATTGTATTTATGATTTAAAAAAAAACAAAAACGCTTAGACTTCTTTATTTTTTTCTCGAGTATGTTTCGTCGTTTTATTGCAATGAATGATCTGATTATATATTTGCTTAAAAATTGTTTTTTTTTTTGCTAAAATATTTTATGAACTTGATATCTCGCTAGTAATACCACCAATCTTTAAATAAGTTAATGCTATATTTTCCTACAATATTTGAGTTTGTTCAAATGTTCGTAGACCAAAGACTGGATTTTACCCCCTCGAGAGTCATAAAGATTAACAAAGATCCCTGTTGTAATTTGTTAATCTTTATTTTACTATTTTTATTTATTTACTTTTTGCATTTTACACGGTATTAAACATTAACAATAATATGTCTTCACTGGTGTAACCCGTGTTGAGGACACTTTAAGAATATGCAATACTTTTTTCTTACATGTGAGAATATACATAAAAATATAATAAAATATATAAAGATAAAAATAATTGCAATTACCCACACTTACAATAACACTTACATAAAAATGTTTTAATTTTTTTAAATTTTCTAAGGTAAACCTTCTTATAACTTGTGTTATAAAACGATAAAAAAATAAAAACTTTACATTTCCCTTAGTATTTTTGCGGAACAGATATATTTTAAAGTTTGTTTTGCCATTTCATTTATTTTTGTTCAAAGTAACCTCAATTTTTTCTAACCATAATCCCTCAATCACCTTTTAAAATATTCTCTGGTGGTCTACAAGACATTTCTAAATTTCCTCTTTTATAGCAGATGCACGCTATTATCAAAGAGAATTCATATATGTATCTGAAAACGTATTTGAATAAAGCTCAGATTATGTGTATTGGGTAGGTATCTACTACACACGAGTGTGCTTGTGACTAAAACTCAATACATAAATGTTTCCCTTTTGTAGAGGCTTACTGAGGTACACATACATAAAAACATTTCTATCCTCACAGTTCTGGGTAAATGCAAAGAATGTCTGAGTGTGTTGTCGCTTAGAGGTTTTTCAGGAAAACACAAAAACATAATGACGGCCGTAAGATAATTCTACATTTATGAACCTTAAAAGCTCTCCTAAGTCCTTTTTGTAAAAAATAAATCTACGGATTTTAAACAAAACTGTGAGCTTAGTTTTGCCGATAAAGTATTTAATAAATATTTTGAATTTATAAACTGTTTTTGACTAGCAAAACTTCTGTGAACAACGAAATTATTAGAAAAGATATAAAAATCACCCATTTGAAGATTATAGAAAAATATGCACAGCTTACAGGTATGAACACAATTCAAAATTAAAATACGTTTTTATTGGGGATTCCAAAATATTAAACCATAAATAACTTCAAAGTGGCGTTTAAAGAACAAGGTAAATAATTTTGTTTAATACGATACTACAAATAATTATCATTATAAATAAATCATTTCTTCTTTTCTTAAGTTTAAAAAATAAATATATTTATATAAATTTTTTTAAAATTTTATTCAGAAAACATACAGTCATGCAAAATAAATTTCAAAAACAACAATTTTTTAACATAAAAAGACCAATTAAGTTTTCATAAATTAAAAAGATATAAACATTAAATGTGACAAAAAAATAAAAAATAAATAAGAATTTTAAGTGAGAAAAGAATAATTGTTGACATTTGCGTTTTCCGTGGAGGTAATAAATTAAAATAAATAAAAATACCGAATGAACACTCCGAGTCATCCACGCACACACATGAACGCACATATAAAACATACACAAATATTACATTACATGCGGCACATATACATAGCATAAACTACTCAAAATGCACATTTAGCAACTTTTCCAAATAATCGACCCTATGAAGAAATTTTCTGTATAAATGCAACGTGCAGTTAAAAATGTCTGCATCAATACTGAGTCCGTTATAATTTCTACAGGTACGTCTAATGAATGAATTTGAGGTATAATTGTTTTTACAAGTTGGTACATAAAAAAGGGAATTTAATCTAATATAGCGAAGAGGACAACGGAAACTAATATTTTGTAAAAGATACGGCGAATCAACTGTATTAATGAGAATTTTGAAAAAAAAAAAAAAAATCATATGTAAGGCGCCTTTTTTTAGTGATTCTATATTAAAATTGATCAAAAATGCGCCGTAATCATTTCCAATGTTGCCAAAACGATATTCCAGGCTCCTAATAAATTTCTTTTGAATGTTTTCAATTTGATTAATATATACATTATATTGAGGGGACTATACTAATGAAGCGAATTCAAGTTGACTTTGTAAAATAAGGTTTGTATAATAAGGTGATTTGGTTCAGACAGATGAATTTCACCCACGTGATAAAAGTTTCAGCTCTTTTACTTCACAAAAGTCAACAGATGGAAGAGTTGAGGATACGTGGATGTTCAAACATGGGCAGAATGGTGAATGTTACACAGTGTGTAAAGTGGCCACTTAAACCAGCCGATGACAGGTCATAAGCCCCGTAAATGCCTAGACTTCCACATTCCCTTCTCAAAAACTTTTTCGTTCTCTGTTGAAATAAATTTAAAGTTTGAATGTATTTGGTGATGAGAATGGCTTGGAGATTCGTAAGATGAACCCTTGAAATCTGTACGCCTTACCTACCTATTGTATTTATGTGATCTCTAAATAAAAGCTTTTAATCCATCAGTACACCCAAATCTCTCGCTTTTATTGAACGATTGACAATTTTCCCAGATAGTTTGTAGTCAAATAGTATACTTTTTTCTTTCGAGTAAATGACATGACAAGACATTTATCAGAATTCAATAATAACTGATTGTCCTTGCAATAGTAACAGATTCTATCTAAGTCAGCTTGAAGAACTTTGCAGTCATTTATTGAAGACACAATTTTAAATACTTTATTGTCATCAGCGTATAGCAAAAAAAAAAGAGTTTTGAATGCACAAACTTATATTATTGATATAAATAATAAAAAATAAGGGGCCAAGATGCGAACCTTGAGGGACACCTAATGGGATTGGTTTAAATGATGAATTAAATCCTTTGAGTGAGACCGATTGACTGTATATTGATATTTTTCAACGATGTTTTAAGTATGTCAGAATGTTTGGAGACTGGCTGGATTTCCTTCCAAGGGAGTTATTTAGATATTAATTTGTTTCAACGGGGAGAGGAAACCTTTTTGAGAAGGGAATATGGAAGCCTAGGCATTTACCGGGCTTATGACTTGTCATTGGCTGGTTTAAGTAGCCACATTACACTCTGCGTAATATTCACCATTCTGTTTATGTTTAAACATCCACATTTCTTTTACTCTTCCATCTGTTGACTTTTGAGAAGTAAACGAGCTGAAATCTTTATCGTGTGGGTGAAATTCATCCGGCTGAACCAATTAACAAAGTAGGCAACGCCTGAAATAACCTGCTTTTGAGTCTAAGTATTTTATTTTTAGTGCTTTAATAAAATACTTAAACTCAATAAAATAGTATTATATCAACTAATTAGTCAATCCGAAAAAAAAAATGATAATGATCCTAAAGATAAAAATAACTTTATGTAATTTACTTTCATATGATTTTGAATTATCTATCCTTACCTCTGTTTTGTATAAATACATTGAACTCCTTAATAAAGATACCAGTCTCGAAGATGTCGCGAAAACAATGAAACCGGTCACCAGATATTCCTAATTTGTGGATTAATGTTTCACTCGTCTTTTATTCATATAATAAATTGAACTTCCATCGAGAATTTTACTTACAAACTTAAATGTTTTAGTTAACTTTTTTTTTTTTTTTTAATTAAATATTTGCGTTCTTATAATTTACGCATATATTTAATTTTGAGGGCCATTTTCAACGAGTTGTAAATAACTCACTATTAGAAAATGGAAATCAAGTTGGGGTAGAGTGGGATTCAAACCATGGACCTTTGATCTGTGAGTCCGAGACATGAGAAATTGATTGGCTACACACATAACCAATCCCAAACTAAATTAAATACTACTAGTGTCAATTTTTTGATATAGTATACTTAAACCTAACAATCTAATCAAAGAAAGCTAAAAACAAATATTTTTTATCACCCTATGCTTATAAAAATACTTTATTTATCTATAAAGCATATTTATTGACATGCTTTTTTAATTCTCCTATGACCTACATCAGTCTGATGATCACAATGGAACTGGCCACATAAAATAATTTTACATACATATCATTAAAAGTAAATAATAAACATCTTAACAAAGTGTTTTAATTGGAATGTAGTTATACCAAGATATATCAGTAGAGAAATCAAAATAAGGAAAAAATGAACATCGACCAAAATTTGGATTTCAGCCGTTCAATATAATAATAAAAAATCTCACATAGAAAAATAATTCGGCTTCAATATAATAAAGTACTTTCATATTTCTTCCTCAAAAAAATTTCATCGTTTGCCGAATAATGTATCAAAATTATATTAGTTTTAAACTTCATTTTATATGTTTTTTTTCAGAGACAAAACGTCATCATTTTAACAGGGAAATGAAAAATTTTTGAGCATGAAAATCACGGCGTATTCACAAAAAGCCATTCACAAATGGCTCGAGGCTGAAGTTTGCTCATGAATGTAGATTGAGTCACCCGCCCAAACGTCAGATAGACATCATTCTACAAATTGCAAGCCCAGAAATCAAAATTCACCCCCAGATCAAATGAGTTCAAATGCTCACGAATAATATTGCTCTTAATCAGAAAAAACTCTTACGTGCACTTATGTTAGAAAAGGTATTTTGTTTCACGAGTGGTAGAATAGGATTTTTAAAAACCGTTTTTTGGTTAATTCGAATTTTCGTTGGCAAGTTCTGGATTTAATACACAAGAAAATTAAAAAAAAAAAATAATAATATTTTAACAGAGATGGAGAAGCTCTTTGAAAATTTAAACCCTTACGGATCATTTTACAAAAAAATAAAATAAACATTTTTCATTCATACTCTGTTGTTCTAAATAATATTTTTTACATCTTTTAAAAAGTTCGTCCGAGTCTTTTGTTTAGTTTTGTCTGGTAGTTTATTGTGTAATTTCAGTCCCTGGTTTATTAGTCTTGATTGTCCTTATCTTGTTTTAGAAAGTTGTATATGGTATTTGTCTGATATTCTCGTATTATGTCCACGTTGACTACAATTTTTTACAAGTTTTAGTTCTTCGTCTACAATTACATTAGTGGCTAATTAATGGATAAATTTTAATTATTCTAGCTGAAAGAGTTCAGTTATATTTAATTGCTCAGTTTGTTCAAAAAGTTATCTTTTTGCTGTTAGATAGGGAAGGTCTAACTTTAATATTTTTTGTTGTTGTCTTTGCAGTCTGTTTATCTCATTTTGATATCCTGCTCCCCATAGTAGTTGCGTATTACATATTTGAGTTTTTACATAGGCTTCATACATAAGTTTATATATTTATAGTTAAAATGTTTTATTGAAGCTATTCCAATGCAAAACCACAGAAAATAGTCAATAAATAAAGTGAAAATAAATTAACATAATATAAATCACTTTAATATTTTACATGTACAAATATTAACTGTCCGAATGAAATCATTTTTATCTCTCGAAATAAACGAAAACCACTCACGTTTTTTGCATGTAAAAAATATTTTATATTAATTGCGAACCTTAAACAAATCGCTTGTTTCAACAACGTGGATTTCCTCGTATTATTTACACAAACGCAATAGAGTTTTAGTGAAAAATGAGGAGAGCTTACAAAGGCAAAATTGTTACACGTATGCAACTGCACTTCAAGCTTTAATTGGTATGCTTTTGAGATAGATAGCTACGTCTATATGTTATGCATCTGAATATCTCGTACATTTTGTTATTCAGCCTTGTGTGTGCACACCAATGCACACACAAGTACCCACCATGCAGTTAAAATGCATTCGCATATTAACCAAATCACACCAGCTTTAATCTTAAAGAAAATTCTTAGAATGTCCCGTATTAAAAAAAAAACGAACGGGTTTGGATGACTATATTTCAATTGTTTAAATAAAAGAAAAACCGTGTGCTGTTAATTGGCATGGTTAATTTTTTATTTTGTTTTAAAAAAAAGCACTACTCACAATCAGTATGCCGTAGATAAAATAATTTTATCTCATGAATCTCACCCGCATAAATAAAGGTTTCAGCTCACAAGCATCAACAGATGAAAGCATTGAAAGAATATAGATGTTTAAATGCAGCAAATTTCCACCGTCATCACCAAAGTACTTTTGAAACAACCCAAATCTTTACCGGACGCCGAGCTATGAGAAGTTACCTATACAAGTTTAAATCAAGGAATGATGACTATTGTCCATGCAATGATATTTCTTCACAGGGTATCGAACATCTGTTAGTTGAGTGTTTATTTTTCAGTTGACAACGCCATAATATTGAAGCAGAATGCAGGAAAGATGGAATATCCTTGACCGATATCCACACTGTAGTTAAAAGTATTTATAACGCGCCATTGTTTTTGGACTTTGCAACAATGGCTATTGGACTCATAAAGGTAATAAACCAAAATCAGTGATCAAACATCTCATTTCCTAGACAAACAACATTGATTTTTTCCGAGTACCTTAGCCTTGTACATGACACGTAAGGTAAGGCTAAATACAGGGGTCTAAATATATATGTAAAAAAAAAAAAATGTTTTAATATGGGCAGAACGGTGAATGTTACAGAGCCTGTAAAATGGCCACTTAAACCAGCCAATGACTGGTAATAAGCTCTGTAGAGGCCCAGACTTCTAAATTACCTTCTCTCCAATCTTATTCATCTCTCTTGTAATATGTTATTATTTTGCATGTTTTGTTTTTAAATAAGACAAGTAATCTACTTTGTACATATTCAAAGACCATCCTTACCCAAATTTTAAGTCGTGAAATCCGGATACGTGATTCCCCACAAGCATTACTTGCACTGTACGATAAGTAGCAATTGATTCAAGCCTACTTTTTTAATTGTGTTTATATTACCAAAACACGCCCTTACTTGAATTATTATGCGATTTGGTATCGAAAATCATTTATCGAAGTTTTGTGCGGAAGTGGATTGCTTAATCAGATGAAAGAAATTGTAAGCACAAAGCGTATGATTGAAACAGTGCCATCTTTAGGGAATATGGAAGTATAGGCATATGCAGGGCTTATCTTAATACCTGTAACCAAAAAGCCCAAGTTACCAATTTACACATTGTGAAATATTAACTTTTCTGCCTTTGTAAGATGAAGAATACAGTTTTGTGTCTAAAATAGAACTGTTTTCAACTCGTCTGCTGCTCTCAGATAAAAATTATAAATAAAAAAATCGAGTTGAGATAAGTCCGCTTAATTGTGTAGTAGTTGGCGTGTTTGCCTACCAATTTTGAGGTTCTGAGTGATTTCTAGCAGGTTAAACGTGGAATATTTAATCGTAAGATTGTTTTAACTGTAATATTTCATTGTTTTGGACTGTAACCTGAAGCTTAAGACTGATCACCTTACCGTCATGTCAAAGGTGATTAAAATACACTGCATTTATTTTATCAATGCAGCCTTATGCACTACCATCGGACATCTGGAACAGTCGATTATTCCAGACCTTTTACAATTACACGTCGATGCTACGTTTGGAAGCAAATTATGTAGTATTTGAATCATAGGAAATCTTCAAAAATTTGCTACCCAGAACGTATGAGTTTTAATTGAATCCGACATACAAACAACCGTTCTTTGTGACACTGTTAAAAGCACAACTGAGGTCTCTTATCACAAGTTACGGAAGAATTTTATGAGAATTTCTAAAGTCAGCGTTTACAACAAAGTTTACTCAATTATCACAAAGAATTGGTCTGTAAAATTCAGCAATAGAAGGGCGTTGGATCAGTGGCGAATTAAACAGGGCTCCAAACTGCCTTTTTTAACGGTCAAAGCGTAGGTATGGACGAATCTTAGCCGTGCCCCACACGTCGATAAACTTTAGCTGTCTGGCGGTGACGCAACTGCAGAGGCCAAAAAAGCGTCTGTCTTGGGTGACGCCAGTCGCAAGGGAGGGACTACGCGAGATAAATTGGCAATTACTTCATAGTTTGTGTGTCATTTTAAATTTAATATCTTTTTAAGGACATGGAAGAATTAAAGTAATGTCTTATTACAGTGATTAGCCTAGGACCAACGAATTTTTGCAGTGTAGATTAATATTCTACGTCTAGGGCCTCAATTATGAACGCTTTCTTCATCTGCACATATCAAAACGGTATACTTAACTTCTGTACTATCTGTATCTTACCTTGGTATGTTCTACCTACTACAATGAATTACCGCAAAAGTTAGTCCGCGTTCCTTACTTCATTAAAATTGAAAATAATTAGCATTTATATTTTGAATTGGTTTCTGTCATAAAAAGTGCCCACTTCAAAGCGATTTTAAACTCCAATAAATACCCATTCAAGCAAAAAAAACTCGCTTCAACATGATTTTTATATGACTTTTAACCATTGCCAAAACAATATGCATAACAATCGTCTGCATTGATCTACTGAGGTAGTACTGAGCGATTACACGGCCGACTCTCAATACGTTTTCTCAGAAAAATTGTAAAACAGATGGAAAAAATATAATCACTAAACATTTTTTACAGCGGTAACTTTCTAACGCCAAGATACTTTTATGTGTTAGGATAGAACAGAACCTAGCGACGTTTTGTTTTGCATCTAGGCGTTTGTTTTATTAAACTGACAGTTATGTCAGAATTTGATTCAACTTCAAAATTTACTCATTTTTCTCTCATATTTTGAATAGGCTTTTGAGAAAAAAAGTGCCACTTTAGAAAACGTACTTTAAGAAAAATTGATTGATTTGCTGTTTATTTTGTGGAACTCCATATTTAAACTTATAATTAGAAATAAAACATTGATTTGAGTCTACTGAACACTTTATTTTATTTTTACAAATATAAACAAATAATAAAAAAAAAAAAAACGACATTTGTTTGAAAACGCCCTAATAAGGCGAAACAATTGTCACGAAGTTTTTATTTTTATATGTTTATATTTGTAAAAATAAAATAATCTGTTCAGTAGACTCAAATCAGTGTTTGATTTTTAATTATAAGTTTAAGAAAAATTGCTCGGAGGAACAAATTTTTTGAAACGTTTTTTGCGTTGGTAAACGTATCGAGAGGTTGAAGACCCGTCGGTAAATACTGACATACTAACATCAAAACTTGATGGTGGGGGGATCGGTAGTTTATCTTTGTAGTCGGTCGGGAGAATTCTATCTTCAACTATGACGTCATACTGAAGCTATGTAATTTTCGAGGATAGCTATGTGTACCGTGACGTACGCTTTCCCTTGTTTCATACCTACCCAAAACTTGAAAGTCGGTCGGGGGTCGGTATTGCATCTTTGTATTCGCTAGAGGGAATTTATCTTCAACTATACCGTCAAGGTGAAGGTATGACATCATTTTCTTCCAATCATAATCAAGGCCCAGGAATCAAACCTAGGATCGCAAGTATAGTAGACAAACGCGCCGAATACTACACTACGAAACGGCGTTATCTCTACTCGATTAACATAATTATAATTTTCACCCGAGAGCAGCGATCGAGTCTGGGTTCTGGTTATATTTCATAAACAATAATGTATTGTTTATCCGCCCGGAAACTGAAGATAATGACAAAATACGTTTATTTTGCCTTGAGCGGCTAAAAACTTAAAATATATCGTTTAACTGTTATCACCAAATTACCATAGAAAAAGTTCAGAATAAGTTTTTGAGATATGTTAATTTTAAATTAGGAATACGTAATGAATTTCGTAACTATGATTATTTTTTAAATATATTAAATTTGATTAAAATAAGGGACAGGAGAACTATTAATGATTTATTAGTTCTATTTAAAATCGTTAATTCAGTATTGGATAGCCCCGAAATTTTGGCCCTCATTGGTTTTAAAGTACCAGTTAGAGTGACAAGGCTAGTTCAACTTTATCACTGCAACAATCATATCTCAATATATTCTAACAATTCAGTACTGAATCGTCTAAATGCGCTAGGTAATAAACATTCGGATTTAGGTGACATATTTTTATTGAAATTTCTAGCTTATAAACAATTACTTGTAAAACATTTTAGTGTGGAATCAATATTTTAATTATGTTCTTTCTAAGTAAGCATTGAAAAAGTTTTTACTGTAAATACTCCACTGTAAATACTTATGCATGTATGTAATGTAAAAGGTACTTGTACCGTTAATTCCTGAAAAATAAAATAAATAAATAAATAAAATAAAATAAAATTTATGTATATGGGTTTGTCGTTGTCCTACTTTATATTCAGAGTGGAGCACATTCAGGACACCTCTCAGGGAGTATGTAGATATAATAATATATGTAGGATGTATTGTACATCATAAATTCTCCATTTTCTGGGCTTCCTTCTGGACGAGAGTCGGCGCTGAGTGGCGAAGGACCCCCGCCATTTTGTCTAAGGATGTGTGTGATGTTTTTGTCCATTCCTTACACGTGTCGCCACGTTTACCGATAAATATTTCTGTGGCACATAAATCAGCTCTGAACATGTATGCAAATGATGAACGATGGTATTGAAGTCTTACAATTTAACGGTAGGGCAACCCCAAAATTGTATTAAAAAAATACAACGGGGATGGAGAATAGCTTAAAGAAGGGAATATGGAAGTCTAGGCATTTACATGGCTTTTTTTATTATTTATTTATTTTTATTTTTTTGGACCACAACAGGCCAGGAGGCCTAATTACAGTGGTGAATTACATCACAGAGCACCCACGCTTGAGAAAAATCCATTTATGCCGGCTTATGACCGGTCATTGGCTGGTTTATTTATTTAATACTTTATATATAAATATATATATAAATATATATATAAATATATATATATATACAATATATATATACATATAAGGGCGGGCATATTGCCTTAAGGCTTTTTTTCCTACCTATCCAAACCGTTCAGTTTGAGAAAATTACAAATACATGGACATATTGAGTCTTACAATTTTATACAAAAATTAAAAACAAAGATTGACAAAACAAAAATATGTAAAAAATAATTACTTTACTACGAATATGAAAAATCAACACTTTACTATGAAGAAAGGAGAGGGGATGGGAAGGAAAAAAGAAGAATAATTTCAATCTTCACTTAAATGTAAGTAAAGAAGGGGCGTCTCTAACATTAGTGGGTAGATTATTCCACAATCAAGCGGCTACTACTGTGAAAGAGGAAGCAAGAAAATTAGAGCGATTACAGGGTATTAAAAGGGTTCTCTCGTTAAGTGGTCACTTTACATTTTTTTTTTTTTGCACCACAACAGGCCAGAAGGCCTAATTACAGTGGTGAATAACATCACAGGCTTGAGAAAAATCACATTTTAATTTTTGTGTTCTCACCGGGAATCGAACCCGGAACCTTCCGTGTGTGAGTCAAGCGTCTTGACCACTACACCACGGAGGCCGCCTGTGTAAAATTTACCATTTTGCTTATGTTTGAACTTCCATATTTCAACAATTCTTCCATTTGTTGATTTTAATGAAGTTAGAAATTAAAACTTTATCGCTCTGAAGAGATTCATCTGACTGATTTTTTTTACTTACTAAGCAACGCCTAAAAACAATTTTTCAATATTTAAACTTCTCTTTGGACCAGTTGGTTTAATTACAATATTTGAGTTTGTTCAAATGTTTGTTGACAAAAAACTGGATTAACTTAAATTTCTAGACGATATTGTGCGTCATGAAAATATAATCATATTTATTTTTTTAACCGTCAACTTGATTTCAAAATAACTGAGTTTTTTTTTTCAACTAAACACATGCAAAATTGTATTGTTCTGTACATAATAAGAATTTTTAAAAAATAATAATAATAAAGAAAGCAACTTAGTTTTTAATAAATTATTTTTTTTCTTTCTACAGGTTTCAAAGCAACACAAGCTTGTTTATCTTATTAACTTATTAATTATATCTTATTTTATTTAAACAATGTTTACTAAATATTACTTGAATCTAAGGAGCTAATGATTTAGTCTTTTTTTCTTGCAAATATGGAAAGCGTTAAGTGAGATGGGAATCTAAGAAATTAAAAAAGCTATTTATCGCACGGAAAAGATAATAAAAAATTAAATAAACAATATTCTTTTTAATATTATTTATTTTGGTAATGTATCCAAAATAAAACAAGTTTATTGGATTATAATTCTACTTTATTTTTTATAAAATAAACAAAGGGTTTATTGTGACGCGTTTCGTCTTGTTAGGACATTTTCAAACAAACAGAATTATAATCCAATAAACTTGTTTTATTTTGGATACATTACCAAATTAAATATGGAATTCTACCAATTGTCTGCATACACAATGAATATTATTTATGTTCAAAGCATTCATTTTGTGGTCAAACGTTTTGAAAAATGTAAGTAAATATTTCAATTTAACCACTTGCCGACTCTTTATGTTCACCAGTTTTGAGACCTACCCATCTCTTCGTCCGGACACTGACTACACCAACATGCAAATACTAAAATATACTGTAACCTTTACCATCTCCGTAGTATACAAAGTATTTACGAACAAATACATAAATTATATGCAGAGTTACAGGGGATGCAAACACCACCATGTCCGAACATACACTTAAATAAAGTTAATAATATTCAGCGATATGTTTACAGAGGTGGAGATACAAAGTCAGTTTGTGGTTAAATACAAATATTAACTAACATTAATTAGTATTCCTTTAAGTCCACTCCTGTCTAGTTAAAAAGATTTTATCCATCTCACAATACGCTTTCCATCCCGTAAAAATATAAACTCACGATTTCTGGATTATTAATGTGGGACACCCGTGGACAAGGAGGAAGATCAGTGTTTTTTTGTTTGTTGATGCGTTATCAAACTTCTTCTTCCTCCTGGCTGTACATTCCATTTACAGGGTCAGATCTTCTATAGTCCTTAAAATGTAACATGGTTAGAATGACAGTTGTCAGAAAAAGTGACGACATAACTTTGTAGTAACGTCAAAGAAGTTTTTTATATTGACACACAAAAAATCGTTTGTATCTGGTGTGTTAATTTATTTTTTTAATACGATGCAACACAATACAACTAGGTATTAAAATTAATATATCAATGAATAAATTTAAAGTTAATCTAAAGAAATTTTTTGAATTCGTGCAAAAACAATATTCAATTTGAATTAGTATGAATGTATTATTGTTTTATGTTTTTTCTTTAGTTTTCTTTTCTTTTATTTTTCTTTTCATGTACTCGTATTTCAAATTATATAAACACTAATAGATTTTATAAAATGATATAAACTCTTGTAGGTTCAGAGGATGTAGAGGTTATGACAATATTTAAACAATGCTTACCCACATAATTCGCAACCAAATACAGTATTGCTAATCAAAAAAGGAAGCTGTTTTTACATGGGTTCAAAAATTTTTTTGAATTAATTTATGTAAGTATTAGTTTGAACAGTTTTTAGTTTATTAGGGAGACAGTTGTAATTATTTGTTCCTTTGAATATAAAGGCAGAAAAATCAAATCAAATTTCCCGTAGCACTGAACTTTCTCATTGCACAGACGAAAAACTACTCCTACGGGGAAACTGCGAGACGGTTTGTTTGTTGGTGTTGTTCGTTAGATTTTTACTTCTCCGTAGCGCTTTATTAAAATTAACAAGCCCCAGTTAATTTTCGTCTTCAACCTGAAGTCGATGCTTAAGATTCTTCTCGTTAATACTGTAGGCATTCGTGTGTACCATAATACCTCAAATGCCGCAAGCAAATTCATCAAATGTGCGACATTTGCCTAACAATACCCGAGAACAGAAACCACCGATAATACCCGGAGACGTGCTTCAAAATATCAAATACCACGTCACGCCTTCTACCCCCTTGCCTACCTTCATCTTAAGCCCCGGCTCCACCTACTTGATTAATAAGAAAGATAATTAAATAATTATATTCAAGTCACAAAAAGGATACCAAGAGCATTTAATGTTTTAATGCAGGGCGTAACGATTTAAAATATTCATTTTATCCTTAGAGTAATAATACGCCACCACTAAATACAGTCTCCCATCCACCACTCTATGATTATCAACTACAAAACAATTTACAGTTTACAGTAAAACAACGGGTCATTATTATCATTATTATTACAATATATATATATGTATATATAATATAAGAAAGGGTCAACACTGTTCTGGCATTGAGACAACACTATTACGTAGGCAAAAAGGTCCCCATAACCTTTTGCCAGAATCGTGGAAAGACGGGAGTGTTGTCAAGTTGCGGAACGTGTTGACCTCGCTCTTTCAAGACATTGGTCGCAGGGAGTCTGAAAAGTTGATGCATGCCACGGATTGTAGATTCTTACTGGATGTCGAAAATAAAATATGAATATCAATAATAATTCAATAATATATATATATATATAGATGGCAACTATGAAGTTTCACATTAAAAATAAATTGTCTATGTTGTATGACTGTGTATATGTGGTGCGCAAGGGTGTATGTACGCGTGTGTGTATGTACATGTGTATATATATAAATGTGTATGTGTGTATGAATATGTATCAAAATGTGTATACGAGTAAGTTTACATTTTATTAGTCTGTGCTATCTATTAATTTGTTAACTATTATCATATATAATAATTGAATTGCCTAGCTTGGAACGGGGTGTGTACCCATGTTAGCTGGGCAAAGTGAAGAAAAAAAGGTGTAAGTAAATAAAAAAAAAACTTTTACAAAGTGATTTTTGTAATATAATACCGCAAGTGCGCTTAACAAAGTGATTTAATAGATAAAAATACTTAATTGAAACATTTAAATTTGTAATTTTTAATTTTAAGATTTATTCAAATGATTTAAAAAACATGTGTGTTTTAAGTTTTTTTCGAAACATCACATCACTCTAACAGCCTTACATCTCTGCTGGTTGAGCATTCAATGCCATAGGTCCTGCGACCGCAAATGCGCGTTCACCGAATTTAGTGCGCTGTTTACGTAGAAGGATAATAACTTTTCCTCTCGCCATAGACGTAGCTGATCTAAGCATACGACGTCATACGATGTGGAATGC
Organism: Micrasema longulum; assembly: GCF_059751315.1. NCBI lineage: Eukaryota > Metazoa > Arthropoda > Insecta > Trichoptera > Brachycentridae > Micrasema > Micrasema longulum. The sequence continues at coordinate 107,205 of NW_028278400.1, forward strand.
ATAGTTCCCTTAGATACTCCGAAGCAGAGTTGTGGAGTGACTTATGCATAAATAAAATTATTATTATATATATTTTATATTGTATATATATATATATATATTTTCTACATTATAAAAATGCACTTAGTGTTATACTTGTTTTACTGTTTAAACTATGATACTCGTACATCGCCTCTGTTACTTTAATATTTTCTAAATTTAAACTTTTTATTTATTGTTAATTTGCTGCATGCCTATGTTATAATTTCTTATTTAATGTTCCTTTATTATTTCTTTATTTTCTGCTGATTTTATTTTATGTATTTATATTTTCTATACTTGTGTGCAGGTGTTTTGTTTCATTATAATTGTTTTTCAATATTATTTTATACTTCGTCAGCCGTCGAAATAAATAAATAAATAAATAAGTGAACATAGTTTGTGTTCCACACTCGGTGGAAAAAAAAAAGAAGCCTGCGTAATTCCGAAAGTAGTGGAGTAATATGACTGAACTTAGAGATTTTAAAAAAAAGTCTCGCGGAGGCATTTAATACAGACTGTACAGGTACTCGGGTTGAGAATTGCAAGTGCAAACTGAAACCGCCCGTCACACGTTTGTTGTTAAACTAAAAACCAAACCAATGATTCGGAACTCTTTTGTTCATATGCTATAGAGCCAAAGGGCTTTTTTTAAAGTGGGAGCGAATTATTATTGAAAGTATTCAACCCTCGCGAGTTATATATATTTTGATGGAAAAAAATCAATATCACTTCTCCTGCTTAATCAACTCTTGTGTTCTTGATCATAGGAAGTATACTTTATTTATTGGTAGTTATTTATTTATTAATATATTTTGGACACAAGTCGTAACTCCATGGGCGTCCTGCGATGAGTTAGAGCTAATGGAGTACTTATAAAATAAATGTTATCGAAAAGAAATATACAAAATAAATTAAACTACCATACACATGAGTATTTAGTAATCGAACGATATAATACATATATGTATATGGTAATTGTAAAAATTGCCAGAAAGTTTTCATTTCCATTACCTCGCCTTAAATCCAGTGTTTAACGTTTCTTTTGGTTTGATCTTCGAGATCTTAAATCGCTCTACCAAAACTTGTTGCATCAGTTTTGGTTTAGGTACTCCTGAGCAAACTTTTGTGGTTTTAGGTACCCCTAAGCAAAGTTATTGTAGTGGTAATAAATAAATGCATGCAAACTAATACAACACAAAGAAGTAAAAAACCTTTTTTCACTACTCGATTTTCATTTTCATTTTGTCATTAGCAAAAATATATTTTATTATTTCATTAACAACAAACATAACTTGTAATTAATTTGTCAATGGTGCAAGTTGACGACACGTGGGACAAAATCACGAGATGGATTATCTGTTTAGCTCTGTAACAGATATATCCTATTACATTACATTACATTTTTACATTTTTTTTGCACCACAACAGGCCAGGAGGCCTAATTACAGTGGTGAATTACATCACAGAGCACCCAGGCTTGAGAAAAATCACATTTTTAATTTTTGTGTTCTCACCGGGAATCGAACCCGGAACCTTCCGTGCGTGAGTCAAGCGTCTTGACCACTACACCACAGAGGCCGCCACCCAGTGCCCAGGTCCAGACATCCCACCTTCAAAAGTTGAATGTAGTTTTTTTCTTCCTTAATATCTCTTAGACTGCTTCTTAATTGATTCATCCTGGGTATATGGAAGTTTATAACTTAGTTGTGAAAAGATTCTCAAAGATATATATTATTTTAAAAATTAAGTTTCGTACCTACTGAGCAAGTCAATAAGAGTTCTATGCATCATGTGAAGCTCTTTTGGGACTAAAATCAGGAGAACTACCACTATTCAGACAATGACTCAATTATTTTTTTGAGTTATTGTCATTTCAGTAGTGCACATTACGCCTTTCTTAATGTTTGGAGAGTCGTTCCTGACAATAGGAAAAGTTTATATATTAGATTGGTTTAAAGCACTCAAGCGAAAGCATACTATATAATGATGGCAGATGTCATTTAAAGAAACGTGTTCTTGTCTGGAGTGCGATGATTGTGCCAACACTGAAACTGCATATTCACGTACTGAGAATCATAAAACTTGAGCGATGGTTTAGATCAACAATTGATGATCACCCCAATTAGTAAATTCGCACAAATTTTCAAAATAATAAATTAGGGTGAAAAAATATTTTAAGTTATTCATTTAATTGGTATGGAGTGGAGTGAAATCAAACCTTAATCAACTCTCTAGCATTAATTAAACATTCATGTCTGTATTCCTATCGATTGCAGCACGAATATTTGTCATATTTGTGGATCCCATTGAAATATTTACCTTCAGCCTACACTTTGATGTGACCTATTTATTATTTATTTTATATTTATTTATAAATTAATACGTTTTATTATATAACATACATTTTTGTACACTTTGCCCAGCTTTTCCCGTTCTAAGCTAGCCAATAACATTTTAAAACATAATAATTTTCAAGTTAAAATAATGAACATACAAATAAAATATAAATTTACTAGCATATCTTTTTTGTTTATTTATTTAACACTTTATATACATATAAAATTTATAAACATAAAGGGGGGGAATATTGCCTCGAGGCAATTTCTTCTTACCTACCCAGCATACACATTTTGATACATACTCATTTATATATATATATATATATATATATATATATATTACATACACACACACACACATATACCTATGCGCATACACATGCATACATACATAAAAGAAACGAAATTTATTTAATATATCCGAAAATTCATTATTGCCTTTTATATTTTTTTCATTGTACTTTATTTTCATACTTTATTTTCAATATCTAGTAAGAATCTCTGATTCGTGGCATGCATCAACCTCTCTGACTCCCTACGACCAATATCATGCAAAAGCGAGGTCAACACTTTCCTCAACTTTACAACACTTCCGCTTTTCCACAATTCTAGCTAAAAATTATGCACCTTCTTGCCAACATGTGTTGCCTCGATGCCATAACAGTGTTGACCCCTTCACTTAGTATCAGATCCCTTTTGGAGTATCTTGTATTATAGTTGTGATTTTTTATCTGAATTTAATTTTAACAGGTTTTCGTCTAGTCATTTTTAATTATTACTCAAGTAATTAATCGCTTTGATATGTGTTTCTGACCAAGTTAAAAATTGTAGCTGTATCATCAACAAATGAAATAATTTGCCCAAGTGACTGCTTGTTACAAAGTTCATTAATATATACCAAGAACAGCAGAGGTCCTAAAGTGCTCCCTTGTGAAACATGAAATGAGAGTAGAGCAGGTTTAATTAAATCAATTTTAACTTTATTATACTTTATTTAACTTTATTAGGCATTTTCAATAACAAAACTGATAACCTAAAAATCAAATTATTTCCTGGATCTGTAAATCGGAAATATTTTAAGCATTCAACTTCCATTCGATTTATGAAAAGGTTTATTTTATGAAATTGCATGAATTTGTTGTTAAACTGTCAGTGCACCATAGAGTTTTAGTCCCAACACTTATGTATGGAATGAAACTGGCAGAGGAAGGATGAAAGCAGAGTAAACGCGTTCAAAATACGATCTCTTAGACGAATGTTTAAGAAATCAATGTATGACAAGGTTACGAATGAAGAAATCGGACGAGATTGTAAATCTCAGTCCAGTATAATTGATAAGATTAAGAAAGAGTTTCTGAAATGGTTTGATAATATAGAGCGAATGGATGACAAAAGAATGATAAAACAGGTATGTATGAATAGCGAGAATAAACGGTAACATGGAACGAGGATGCCCGAGGAAGACGTGGCACGATCCGTTAGTTAAATTTTAAAATTGTTTTTCAAAATATTTTTCTGAGATTTTTTTATAAAAAAATAAGCAATGTTACTAAAAATTTATTTTAGTTCTTAAAATCGTATGAACTAATTAAAAAAAGCATGGTGAAAAAAATAAATTAATAAATAAACTATGATCTTATGTTTGGTCTTGTCAATAACAGACATCACCGAAGTGCATATATGACGAGATGTATAAATGCGGAAGAAGATAGGAATGTATGCCAGAATGGACGTGTGTGGCAGTCCATCCTCTCTGCCTACATCTATGGGGAAGTAGCGTGGTAGTAGAAGTAGTAGTAACATGAATATATCATGAAGTTGAAATGACACTACTTCCTTCACGGTGTATCAAAAACTTCGAGTAAAATAATGGAACCATCCCTAGAAAGCAATGATTGCGTTCAGCTCATATAATGTGTTTTAAAACAGACTTGAAAAACAGCAAAAAATTAAACGTGTTCCTTATTTTGTGTATTTGTATAAATTTAATGAAGTTTTATAAATTAATACAGTTTTCAATGTCCTCATTTCTTGCAATTTTTTTTCATCACCGATCTTACTATGCTTATGTTTTTTAGCAATGACCGTGTAAGGGGTAATGTTATGTTTTTAGTAAAATTTACACATGCCTAAAAATCTAATTAAATTACATAAACATGACAATGTTTCGGGTTTGTCCAAATTTATAAAGACACGAATTGGATTCAACTCCCCGTAGAGAGCTGTTAATATTGACATACTACAACAGAGGTGGAGAATATTTTAGACAAGGGATATAGAAGTCTAGGCATCTACACAGCTTATGACCCATCATTGGCTAGTTATACAGTGTGTAAAGTGACCACTTAACCAGCCAATGACAGGTCATAAGCCTTGTAGATGCTTAGACTTAAATATTTCCTTATCTAAAATGTTTTCCATCTCTTTTGTAGTATGTCGACATAAGCATAGTAAATTTTGACGATATTTTACACTTGCACTGCAGTAATTGTGTTATCTAGAAGTATTTCGAATAAGTAATATTAGTTGATACAGAGAATTTGTTTCCTGAACATATATTTTTTTATGTTTTACCGTTTAAGCTTGTATTTGTAACTTTTATTATTTTAAATGATTTTTATGCTTTTTCGTTCTTTTTAAACTTGTACACAAGTTCATTAGCCAAAAAGTGTACCTTCTACCTACGCTGCTTTTACCGTCAATCCTTTCTTGTAGAATGGCTTATTAATTTATAACGTTTGTGAATTTCAACAAACAATTAAAATAACATAATGAAGCGTATTGAATAATTTATACGTCTCATTTGGTTGTTTCCGCATAGAACATATGAACGGTTAAAATGTCACCGCAAATTCCATTACTAAGAACATGATCAAAAATAAAACAAAATGTTTTTTTTTTAACATGTATTCAAAAACTTTCAAATTTACCTAAGCATACCTGACATTTAAATAATTATTTTGCATCGACACGTATTTTAATGTCACGAGTTAATTGTCAAAAGTCCCTTTAAACATTTCAAGGCCTCTCAAATAACATGTGTCACCTGAGAAATACGGCCTAATTACAGAGTTAAATTAATCATTAGTAATCAACAAATTTTGTACGCAAATAGAAAACGGAAAATATCTCAATTTAATAATAAAAGGAAGTGGGTACATAAAAACAACACTAAGAAAACCAAATAAATGTTCATTCCATCAATCGTTTTACATTTTTGACCATTGTAAGTAAAATCCCAAAAATACATTTATTGAATGACACTGATAAATTTCGTTTCATGATTTTTTATGTCGGAAAAAATAAATGAATATTCAAATAATGATAGGGAAGTTCTGTGGTTTCTTTTATTTGTTAATCGATAAATTTAATAACTATTATTTTTTAATGTATCGAATTTGCTAAAAAATCCAGATTTTGATAAAATCTCAAGTGAACGTAATTTCTTTTATTCACAGTCTGCTTTGAGGAGCTAAATCAAAAGCCATTTTATATTGGTCACAAAATAGTACAAAATCTTAAACGAGTTTTGACTCAGTTTTTTTAACAATAAAATTTATTCCAAATCTTTGGCAATTGTATAAGCTGTTTTACATTGTGCAGTTTCTTGCGAGTAAGCATGCAAATAACAAAGATGTTTTCAACCCCATTACAGATTACGGACAGTTTGACATTTGACCGTTTACAAACTAATAATAAAAAATATATTTAACTGACTTTTAAGGCGTCATTGTTGTAAAAAACCACTTAAAGGGCGCTTTAAAAGTGTATATTTAAACTAACATTCTTACTAAGCTAAAGTGACAAATTATATCTTCTGATTTGAATCTAAACCAAGTCTAAAAACCAAACTATTTAATGACAGTGCCGGGACTGACAATAAGGAACTTCAACCCCCCGGAAAATTGGATAAAAAAAATGTTTTCTTTCGCGCGGTAAAAGTTATAGCATTAAAATGTACGGCAAAGTTTCTTGAAAATGTACAAAAAAATATATACATTAAATAAAAAAACTAACTACGTTGAATGTCGTATCTGATTCATATAAATCAACCAATGATAAGAGAGCTATGAAAGATATCTTGTTTGCTTATCGTAAACAAACCGATCGGCAGAATTGACAGAAAATAAGCGTAAGAGAACCTCTAACGTCACAGGCGGAGTAATTTCAAAAACTTGAATAAATCATAGCGCTGATAATACGATATACAAAATTAAAAAAAATAAAAAATTTTCGCGTAGTTCTATAGTTCATAAATAAATATTTATTTTTTTAATCCACTCACCTTCCTCATGAACAATAAAAGGCTTTGTAGTACCTGCAGTCATTATATTTCATGCTCGATAAAGATACAACAAAATGAAGACAGTAAAACAAATTAGATCGAGGATAAATAAAATGACACAAGCAACAACATATAATCCGTGTCAAAAATTGAAGTTGACTGTTATGACTGTAGTTTGATGAAAGGTAAGGAAATCATACAATTTAGCGATTTTAAAACGCTGATGTTTTTTTTAAATCATGCCATAAAAAACATTGAGTGAATATAATTAAAAATACATTTATTTTCTCAGGTATTTCCAAAGAACAGTAAACTTTAAAGTTTTATACAAGTAAAACAAAATTGCTTTTCGGCCGGCAGATTACTTTTGAAATTTAGACAAAACTTAAACAGGAAAGTCGTTAAAAAAATGTAAATTTTGGTTTATGAAAAAAAAGAACAGTAATTTGAAATATAAGGAATTCTCTTTTATTCTTGAATTCCTAATTTTATTTAACATCAGTAACGTTTTTAAAAAAAAAACATTTTTTTTATGGAATTATGTTTTTTGTCCTTCTTTGAAAGAATAATGTTTTTATGGTAAACATTTTATTTTTTACTTTACGTTCTTAGCAATATTTGAATGCTGTTCATTGGCTGATAGGTAAAAATATTTAAATTTGCAAAAAAAACGTTGTGTCGAAATGAAATATATACTTTCAAAATGTTTTTCCTAGAGAAATCAAAAACCACAATGCCAAAAAAAGTTTAAACTGTATTTTTTTCTGTTATTTATTTATTTATTTATTTTTTCATATATGGCATAAATTACCTTTAACACATATTGAACATAAATAAGAAAAAAAAAGATAAATAAATACATTACAACAAATTATAAAATTGCAAAACTATGACAATAGTAACAAGTAGGTAAATAGACATAAGCAACAAAAAATATTAACGAAATAAATACATAAATATAAAAATTTATATGAAATTATTTATTTAAAGCATAATAAAATTTACAATTAAAGAAAAATGAATCCATTTTTTATTCTTTTAAATGCTTGCATTTCTTTTTAAAAGCATAATTTTTGATAAATTTATTCTTCAATTCACCATCTTCTTAATCATTGGAATATAATATTCTATTTAGAAACTTTGTCTTCATATGAAAACTAATGTTGTGTATAATCAAAATTTCAAAAGACGTAATCTGCTGGTCGAAGATAAATTTTAACCTGTTTTGTTAAGGCTTTAAAGTGTTTAATAAATTGACAAAAAGTCTCGGGGAAGTTAGAAACATCTGCATGTTTTTTTATTCATTTATTTTCAATTTTTATTTGTAATAACCCGCTAAGCCTCTATTTTGGAGGCTTGTCAGCAAGTGAAAAAGTAAGGATGTTGAAAAATATTAAGAAAAATACACTACATCACCCGGACAAATTAACAAAAAAATCTTTGTACGATTTCCTTATATCAACTATCGGGAATCGAACCCGCGACGCCAGTTTCTCAGTTAGCCGTCTAACCAACTACGTCATGGCACCTATCCTCTTAGTGTAATTTGCGTCCCGACAAAGAAATGAACAGGTCTCGTATCCGGTAAACATAGGAAAATTAATAAGTGTTAACAAACAAATATTGACTATCATTTATTGAATGTTTCAATACCAAATTTTTTTTTTGATATATTAATAATATTACTTGTTTTTACATACCAATGTTTAAAAGCAATTTCTGGCAAACCAAAAAAATATGTTAAAATAAATAATAATCAATAAAGGTTTAATTACTCAAAACCAAGAGAAGATTATTCAATTTTCAAAAATGAAAATGATGGAGTTTGTGACGGGTTTGTAAAAATTATAAAAAGATGCCATGGCAGGCATGATGGTAAATATTACAAATTATTTAAAGAAATCAATTAAACCTTTTTGTCGGCCTCGTGGTGTATTGTTCGGTGCATTTTTTTACTATGCAACAGGTCTCGGATTCAATTTCCGACATGGTCAACTTAAAATATTTGTAAAAAAAAGTGTTTTTACACTAGAATATTTCAGTCTCTGGACTGACCACCTGTAACGTAAGACTGATCATCTTACCTTCATGTAACAAAAATGAACAAGATACGGTTTGATTTACCAATGCAGTGCCTTATGCAACATTACATGTGGAAAAATAATGATGATGACTTAAACCTGCCGATTATTATTTACTGGCCATAAGCCGTAGAAATTAATAATGATATTTTTCATCCAAGAGAGGTTCAGCATTTTTGTTAAAATACCTGTAAATAAAAAATAATAATATATTTATTATAAAAAAATATTAACACACCTATATTTTCAACCACTAATTTGTTGTTTTATTAATTTGATTATAATGAATAACGGCAAAGTTAGTGCTTCAAATATACATTTTTTAACATATTTATTCTTTAAATCTTTTCAAAAGATATGAAAACCTGCATTTGACTTTATACTAGACTTAACCATGCAGTTTTGAAAATATTGCAAATTTTTATTACACTTTCTGGCGAAAAATACTCGAAGAAAAATGTTCTAAAAGACACAAGAAGGTTCAAATCTTCCATACGATTTTTCCAAAGTTCTGCTTGTCTGATATTACTTGTACTTTATCATAAGATATGCATACTAGGATTTACAGCAGGTACGAAATTTAAGATAACTTTTAACTCTCACCAGTAAAGGATATAATTCAAAGGAAAAATGTTGAACCTTTCATGATATAAACAATCGTTTTATTATACAAACAGTTATTGGTGAAATTTTATTGTAGATACATTTATTTACTAAATAAGTTTTTTTATATAATATATATCATAACTAATCGACAACACAATTTTAATGAACGTCGAGACAATTCGAGATCTTGGGATACTTTTTGATAACAAACTTAAAATCAACGATCACATTGACCACATTTCAAAGAAAGCGTCCAAAATCTTTGGATTAATTTTGCAAATATCTAAGTCATTCGAAAGCCCGAAAATTGCAATTACATTGTATAAATCATTTGTTTGTAGTTTGCTTGAATTTAATTCTATGATATGGTCTCCAAATTAAAATATTCATATAACGCGAATTTAATCAGTGCAACGTAAATTTTTAAAATCGTTAATATTTAGAGTCAGATCAAATACTTTCATAATCAACTATTATGATCGTCTAGAGTACTTTAATATCTTTAGTTTAGAATTCAGAAGGGTTTTGGCTGGTTTGATATTCTTGCACAAATTAATATATAACTGTATAGATGCCCATGATAACCTTAATGTTCCTCGCCGTAATTTGTGTACCAATCCTGTCTTTGCTACGGTAAATTATAAAACTTACATTGGATTCTTTTCCCCTCTGCCAAGGATCCTCAGAACAATGAACGAAATCTCACTAAACGGGACTGTCGATGTGTTCCTACAGCAAGGGCAGGCATTTAAGAAGCAAGCGGTGTTGTCTCTCCTGACTCGCGATGTCACACTTGCTATTTCCATCTAGATTATGTTATATACATACATAATACATACCTCTTCTTAATTATACACTTTGTTAATATAAGTAGATTTTAAGAATGTTTAGATTGAGTATTATTCATGAATGAATTATTCACAAATAAAATATATTTGGGTTTACTTAAGCCTGTTGATTGGCTAAAAAAAATAAAAATAACTGCATTTCTCAAATATTTGGGATCTTAAATATTTAAGACCAGCTTAGTTATAACAGCTTTGGGACTAATGTGTCCAGGAAGACGAAAAATACTGTTGTGCATGTGAAATAGAACCAGAACCCTGGCTGAGTCTTTTTGATTCGAGTGGAGATATGTCCGCTGCTAGTTTAGTAATTGGCGTATTCGACTACCATGCTTGAGGAACTGGGTTCAATTCATACCATTCTGGAAGTGAAATGGTTTTTTTAAAGGTTACTTTAAACTTTAATATATTACTGTTCGTAAAGCAGTCTGATCACCTAACCTAGTTGTAATCGTTGATCGGATACACTGTATTTTTTGTGTCAATACAGTGCCCTATGCATCACTGGCTATGGATAGGGAAGTGATGCCGATATAATAAGTGTTGCTTTCGTTACTTGATTATGTATATATTTAACGCAGCACAGTTTAAATTTATTTATTTTATTTTTAGCTCTCCGCTGCAAACGGAAGCTGAGTCTAATTGACTGTTATAATATCTAACATTAAAAAAAAATAAAAAAAACATACTTAACCTACCATCATAATACACAACCTAAACACCACATTTAACACACATCACTCCACCCTTCTTATTCCCATGAATTATCTTATCACCATTCTGCCGATGACCCTTTCGGGTGAATGGTGAAGTTACACAGTTTGTAAAGTGGCCACTTAAACCAGCCAATGACAGGTCATAAGCCCTGTAAATGCCTAGCCTCCCATATTCCCTTCTCAAAAATGTTTCTCCTCTGTGTTGCAACAAATTTAAATATATTATGAAGATTGAAAAATATAACTTTGAATATACCATGTTTTATCAAGCGAAAATTTAATCTTTTTTTTTTTAAATATGCTTTCTTTGTAACATTGATCATTTTTCAAATTTAATTATAAACAAGTTCGTAAGCAAAATGGTTAAATAGTGTTTTATTTATTGTTGTTTAGTAAATTGATTGCACAATTTTATCGGTGGTTATTTGTGAACTATCTGAGAAAAAAATGTTTTAAGAAATACAATTCCTATTTATTATTAAAATCTCAAAAAATTGCAATATTAAAAATAACTTTGCAAACTTTTGCTTTTTATTTGTTTTCTTACAAAAAGTCTCGCTGTGGTGTAAGAAATGCGGCTTTCATTTCTTAGAATCTGAGTTAAAAATTGTGGTAGAAGTTTAATATTCTTTTTTAACTTCACTTATTAGATGTGCTTTCTTCGTTAAAGTACTTCGTAAGAAAATTTCTCGCTTTCCAATTAATTAACAACAAAAAAGTTTCATTTTTCCAGAAAACGTTGAAATTGTGGCAACTCAACGCAAAAAAAAATCGACAAGCAACAACGCGAAATGATGGTTTTAGGTAAATTAAATACAATTTAATACAAGTTTTTTTGTTTTGTCATATCAGATAAACGCGAATTTAAAGAACTACGCTACGCGAATTTAAAAAACAGATACAAAAAATCATGTGAAGTAACTGAAAACCAAATTATAAAATGTATCAATAGTTTATAAGGGTACTCAAAAAGGTTTGCTTTTGATCTCATGAAACTAAGCCAAAACAAAGTGAAAGTTATGACAAGAGACTTTAGAAGGAACTGCAGATTGAATATCTGAGAAACGTCTAGATGTTTCTGCAGTGCAGACGATGAAATACTTTTGCGCATATTAAATGAATTCGTTGCTTTATATTTATCACAAAAGAAGCCGCATCATTGGTGGACCATTGGTCAAATCTGAAAATGTAAAACACTTGCACCCTACCTAATAGCCCATTATTTCAAGGACTTAGGCTTAGGGGGGGGGGATTAAGCAATAGATATGAGAGCACTTGTCCTCCATACAGTAGTTTGGATATTTAAAGCCTCATGTTTGAAGGGTGAAATTAATTTAAGAAGACCCGGTACAATAGATTGACACAGGTCACAGTGACGCTGAGAGCTTGTTTGGTACTGAGTTTTACTTCCAAAAATTAAAATAATTATTATTATGTACTAACATACAAACAGCTATTGTTGCTTTCACATTATTGTTTTGCTTAAGACTGAGCGTCATAGTTTTAAGTAATATCAGGCACTAGATGTATGATACGCCTCCATATCTCTCACTCTTGGGCCCAGTTAAAGCGCATTTAATGAGGATTGAAGACCGAGTCAATTTCTTTGTTTGGTCAAGCCATCTTGTCAGACTACGCTCAAATTATTTTTTACTTATGTGTATCATTTATTAAATATTGGTTTCATAGTAAAACTTCCAATACGTAACCTTATAAGTGGTTCATTTTACTTTATACAAAATATGTATAACTGTAGGAGTCACCCATCGTACTAAAGACAATGCAGATATTCAATAATACGTTTCCTGTATTTTTAAAATTTGTTATCAAAACATTCAATTGACTATTACTGACCTGCTGATACGAGCGGATGTAAAATCGCTGAGAAATATTAAATTAGAATACGACTTCAATATCTCATCAGAAAGTAAAATGAATATTGGACAATATATATATGTTACAATATGCAGTTCACACAGTGAGTTATATCATGTAGTCAGATATTTTGGTACTTACACAGTTACTAACTAACTTACAACGTTTACGTTACTACTCTATATGTTAATTTGTTTATTCATCGGGTAATAAAATCACTCAACATCGTTTCTACTGTCAACCCCAAACTGGGTAAAAGCTCCCATGCACCTTTATGCATTTATCCTTACATGACGTTAAATTAATGTGTTTTAAGTTTCCTTTAACAATAACTTATAATCTTATCTTCTTACTCATTGTTATCCTGGCAACCAAAATTTAACACTGGTCATTTTGTCTTCATGTAACCAAATAATGATCGAAATACTATTCGATCCATTTACTAATGCAGTTTTCAATGTATCATGTAGTGCGGATATAGTTTTGATAATGATGATTAATTAATTAAAATACCAATTAAGTCCATCATGTGGCAAAACGCAATTTGAAGCATCAAATTAAACAAGAAGTAGAAACCATCTATTAAGAATAGCTGACTCTTCTGTTTTTAATTATCTCCTTCACTATATGGAAAAGTCGACGCTGAGGAAAATCGTAAACTAGATGGCATGGCTATTTGTGTTGATTCTTAATGTCACTCCATCGAGCAACTGTTTAATTTGGCAATCTTGAGAATCCGTATTGTTAGCAATAAACCTTAAACCAACTTTTACGATCAACTTTTCGCCGTCTGATGGCGCCACTAAGAGACAAAGAAACATCGGTCTACTATCAACCAAATGACAAGAAAAGCGTTAAAAGTATATTTTGTTAGAAAACATGATAGCGAAATCGCTAAATGCAGTTTTCAATATTATGGTATGTAAGCGTATGATGAATCTAAATTTATTTCTCAATTTTAAATTGTACCGAGGTTCATTGTTTCAGGTCTTGACCTAGCTAGAGATTTTGTGTGTTTAGGCATGATTTTCATTTTAACATGTGTTTTTTTTTTATCAAATGATACTTAAAAATTTCAAATAATAATGTCAAAAAATGAAAAATTTATGAAAATTAGTTATAAAAATTGAAGCAAAAATGTAAATTAGAAAATGAACCATTAATAAATAGAAAATGAACGACAAAAAAATTTACCGGTGTTAGTAACAATTGAAGCATAAATAGAAATTAGGAAATATACCACTAACATACATTTAAATTGTAGTAATAGCATAGTAGTTTCAGTTATTTTTCTGTTCTTGTTATATTAGAACTACTTATACCTTATAACATAAAAAAATATGCACCTTGAAACCTGCTGAGCCATATTAGACTAATCAGATGACGCTCCGTATAAATATTATAATTAAATAGTTTTATTTAGATTCCCTGGTATTTAATATATATACTTATGTATGCAATACAATGATTAAATAAAATAAATATTCAATTAAATGAAAATTTAAATAAATTTAAATTACAAAACATAAAAAATAATGTATAAATAAAAATCAGAGAGATATTTGAAAAATAAAATTAACACTTACTAATATTAAGTGATAGAAACAAATTCTATTTATAAAATAAATTCCATTATACAAATTTATAAAGAAGAAAAAAAAAAATTGATATGAATAAGTCACTCAGATACCAAAATAATATTAAAATTCTTTATTCCACACAAGTCATGGTCAAAATAGCATTGTTTTCAAGGTGTAAAAAATTATAATAATCTCCCCAATGAACTAAAAGCAGTTAAAAATAATATATAAATAAATAAATTTAAAATAAATCTAAAGAAACTGCATTAAATGTTAATTAGTATGAACTTATTATTATTTAAGGTTTTTTTTAAATATAAATTCTATGTTTTATTTTTTTTCCCTCATATACTTGTATATTTAAAATTATATAAACTCTTATAAATAAACAACTACAACAGTGTAAGTCACTCTCCAAGCACAATAGTTAGTCTCTTTCTTTGGAGAGTTACAGTGATAACATTTACTAGACGTATAAAATTAGATCTGTATAGATTTTTATGTACCTTTAATAATATTAATCATTTACAGAATATAAAATTATAATTAATGATTTTAGTATATAGATTTTAATCCAGGCGAGCATAAACGAATGAATGTTAGAGTTTCATCTAATTGAATCATAAAATCTGTAGGTGACTTTGAAAAAATCATCGTTTTTAAACATGAAGTCATCACCGTTTTTCCTTCTCTGCATCTAGTGGTGTAAATGGAAATATTTCAGCTCACCAAAGTGTCATTTTTATTACATAAAGGAAGTAACAAGGTATTTTGTTGTACAAATATTTTGAAGTCCCCGACTGGCATTTGTAAGAATGATTTTTTAACCTCCGGTGTTTTAGGAAGCACCGAAAAACATTTCGTAAGGAAGTATAGACTAAATTTAAGTAGTTAAAAAAATTGCATGATTACTGGTTAATCTTTTGCTGACTTGTATGAAGGGCGTCAGTAAAGTTAGATCATACAAACAAAAACAAATTATTGCGCCGTTTTCCCGTAAGGGTAGGCAGAGAGGATATAACGCCACATTGCTCTATTTTTTCATTCAAATCTCGCTCCTCTACATTCATAGATTTCTCATGCACGCGCGCCGATAATTCCGATTTTTGACATATCTATCTTCAAGTATTTTATGGATTTGGTTGTGCCATGTCTTTCTCGGTCTTCTTTTATTTCTGCATCCATCAACATTTGCATTATGTAAATATGTAAAGCCGTTCTTTCGCTGTCCATTCGCTTTACATGCTCAAACCAACGCCGAGCTCGTTTCTTGATTTGGTCGATAATGCTTATCTCAAACTTACGGATCTTAACATTTGTGCATCTTCGTACACAGTTTTACCAAACATTTGCTTGAGAGATCGCATTTCAACAGCATTCAACCTACTTTCATCCCTGTTTTTCCAAGTCCATACTTTGCTCCCATACGAGGAGGGACCAGGACTCCACTGTGAACTGCTAATTTTGCTTCTTGCGACAAACATTTATTTGCCAAGGTTGATTTAAAGGCATAGTCTACTCTATTCCTGGCAGACACCATCCTTTCAATATCTTTCTTAGTCATTCTATCCCTATTAAACTGTAAAATCTAACATATCCCAATGAAGTTTTAATTATTGCGATTCAATCTACGTTGAAAAAACTAAAAGAAACTTTAATATTAGAGTAAAAGAACACAAAAGGTAATTAAATCATAATTCGCAAACCGTATGATAAAATATTAAACTTAGACAATTTAGAAATTTTAGGAATTACAAAAGCGATTCATAGTAAGAAAAAAAATATTAAAAACCAAATAAACACTATTTTTTTTGGTCCACAACTGTCTATCTTTGAAAATACTCATATTTAATTACCACCCTTTTAGGTAAAAAAAAGACTTGATTTATTAGCTCCACGCGTAGTATTTATTAAACATGGAAAAAAAACTAGAAAATTATTCATTAGTTACGTAACATAAGCCTTGACTAAGATACTTGTTTGCTATAAAACCTGTCGGTGGAAAAAAAACTGGTTTAAAACAAAGTTGTTTTACTAATTTTATTAAAATGAATAACCACAAAGTTAGTGCTTCAAATATGAAATTTATTTTATGAACTTCCACTTAGAAATTTCGCTAACTAATTTGACTATTTGAGAAATTTTCCTGTTTTGTGGTATAAATATTATTTCTTTTTATGAAGAAATAACAGCAATCAATAGTGCTTTCGCGATTCCACGTAAGCGAGAACATATTGACCATCGCCAACTAAACACAGGCCATCTATTTCCTGGAAGGGCGCCCAATGGAGTAGTACCATAGGAGGTATTAAGCGTTCGCCAACCACCTGAATAAAATATCATGTTGTCTGACGGGAGACAAAGATCACGACCGTGCAATTTCTAGACGGCTACCGGCTCCTCCGTCCGTTACAAGGGTGACCTCTCAATATGCCTCTTATAGGGGTGGAAACTGTTGCACATACAAAGAAAGAAAAATATGTTTTTTAATAACATGTTTAAAATAATAATTATAGTGCAAAACTTTATTTAAAATTAAATGAAGGTAAAAAAATAAACGTATAACGTACTAAGTAAAAAAAAAAATAAAAAATGGCATGTTTCGTTTGCCACTTTTGAATAAAAAAATCTGACACATACAGAACCATCACGCCGCGCTGTTTTCCCGCAGGGGGAAGAAAATAATTATTCAGCGCTATATAAGTCCGTTACTGCGTAAAAATCTCATTCCCATTACATTTACACAAATCTCATGCACGCATGACAATAACTTCAACTTTTGACATGGCCATCACCAGGTATCCGTTAAATTTCGTCATGCCGTCATGTAATGATAGTGTGACTTTTATTATTGTAAATGAGGGTAAAAGCAACCTTAGATATCTCCATTGAGAAAACTAATTAATCAAACGTGGCCCGCAGGGTCAATAAAACGAAGCCCGAAGGGCCAAATATCTTAGCATGTAATAGTCGGTGATAACCAAATATTGCCTGCCAGTTTATTTCAATTTTATCGACATACTCATATGCCCTCAGGCATGAGAATTAAAATTAGACACCTCCATTGAAGGAGTTACTGAGCTATTTGCGAAAAACTTGAAATAATTAAAAGATTTCTATCTAAGCTTGACCAACTTAATGGAGAATGCTTAGTTTGCAGTGTTAAATAATATTATTGAAACTCACTTTTGCAAGATTTAGAGACGGTTTTGAATGACGCTATTATTTAGATAGGTAGGTTTTTATGCATAGTTTATTTTGGCATAAATAACCAATTTTTCCGATTTTGGTGGAAATTTCAAAATTTGCTTCCAATACCTTCAAATGAAGGAATGGTTTTCAAACGTTTTATGTATTTTTTATTTGTCATAGTCTTAATTAGTTGAAAAGTGCATTAGGTATTATTTAAGAAAGCAGTACATGAAGCAACTGAGCAAATATTTGACCGTGTCACACATGCACATTTGTTTGCAAACACCCACTCTAAAACGGAATATTATCAAACTCATTTGTGAGTCCCTAGAAATCTTAGTCAACACTGAGCTTCCAAAATATCCTTGAGCCAGAAAAACATGCTTTTACTGCCCATTATCTTTAAGAAAGATGACTATAGGTTATTGTTGAAATTGTAATAACCTCATATGTGGCCAACATTGTGGCGTATGCTTCAAAAAGTGTGACATTGGCTTATCAAAGGCTGGAACACAAAAAATGACAACTAATGTTTTTCACGTTCCACGTCATATTAATAAATAAATTTAGTTTCGTGGGTATAACTTTTTATTTTAATATTTATTTATTTATTTTTTATTCAAATCAAAATACATGACACCTTTTCCCCGTGAGTTACATTAACTCATTTTGGACCTTAAGATAATTACATTCATAAAATATACATTTACAACAGAACACAAAAATATTGAACAAGCAAAATAAAAATCAAAATACAAATACAATAAAATGATAATTATTAACACTTTCCTCGAACTGCCTGATCTCCACATTTGTAAATAAATTGTTTTTATATTCGTATATATATTTTATATTAATTTCTAATCAGAAGGGTACAAGATTTTTCTTATTCTGCTATCAATATTGTAATCAACATAATTATTATTTTCCATTATATGTGCTTTTACGGGGCGAATTGCTATCCCAATAATTTAATGATTAAACATGTGTGTGATCTGCGACAATCGTTGGGTTCAGTGTAAAATAATAATCTTGAATATTTATACCTCATTTTCCTTTTTTTATCAAATTAAAAAGTTAGTCATCACGATGTATAACAATAATGAATTCACCAACTATTTTTAAGAGAATATATTTTTTTAAATTTTGATGAAACATATACTATAAACACATATAAAATGCCCTTTAAAGTTTGCACAAAGGGGTGAAAAATAAAGAAATAAATAAAAACTGCAGAAGTAGTATAATTAACAAATGATAAGTATCAACGTGTCATTAAAATATGATAAGATTTTAAAGTTAATAATTAAACCACTGCAAGCCTTAGAAATAATTCTTCAACACATTTCTCAAAATTCTGTATTTTGCGGTTTTAGGCCCTACTTAAGTGCCAGAGAGTTGGCAAAGTACAAGCATACTTATTTAAGTCAGAAGAAGTATTGTTCATGTTGTAATTAAAAATAAGTCCTTATGAATGGGAATTCCCGAAGTTAAATTAAACTGCATTTAAAGTAATAAACTTTTCCATACAGTCTGAGCGTTAAACTCCTAACTATTTTATTTTTTCACCTCTGAAAACTTTGCGGTTTCAATAAAACTACGCAAATTGGAATTAAAACATGTTCAAAGTGATATTGAGAAACGTTAAAAGTTTTCAAGAACTTATTAATTCTTTACGTTCTACCTTAAGATTTTTGTACTTAATTAAATAAACTATTCTTGGAAATGAATTAAAAGTTCTTTATTAAAACGGTTAAGCGATACTTAAAAAGCTTTTAAAACATAAATAAATTAAGTAGGTTGGTTTATTTTTAAAACACAATTTATGGTTAAGACGCTTGTCTCACGCACGGAAGGTTCCGGGTTTGATTTTCTGTAAAAATACAAAAATTAAATGTAATTTTCTTGAAGCCTGGGTTGGGTTATTTGTGCAGTAATTTGCCACTATTATTATACTATTTGGCCTGTTGTGATGCAAATTAAAATAAATAAATGTTATTTAATAAATAAGAATACCTAATGTAAAATGTATAAATATGTGTTGATATGGGGGGGGGGGGGTAAAACTAATTTTAAAAAAAATGTTTTAAGTTGCAAACCAAAATGTTAGAAAGGCATTTGCAGGAAATGTCATATTAAAAAAATAAATGAGTATTTCAAAATAAATCTAATTAAATAAAAAAATGTGAATATGGAAAATAAATATTAATATTTTTCTGATAAATGGCATGGAAGGTGTAATGCAATTACCAGCAATAACACAATGCTGTTATTTGGTTTTTACGTTTAAAACTAAGATAAATAATATTAATTTTTTTTTTAAAAAAACGTAATATATGAATTAACATGTACTTGTCCTGGTTCATATATTTATTTTATTTATTTATTATTATTTTATTTTTTTAAAATTGTTTGTATAATTTTCTTTATAAATAATAATCACCTGGGTGTCACGTGCCGAGGGCAACATTTTACAAAAAGTACAATGAAACATGCCTTAACATAAAATATGGACAAAGTGAGAAAGCAATTAAATATTGACTGAAAGAACATTTAGTTTCACATACGAGTTGATTAAAAATCGATATATATATCAAGCTATTCATCATATTTAAATAAATTTTGACGAATCAAAAGACATAAAAAATTTACATATAGGACATTCGGGTCCAAAGTTAGATAAATTAGAAATTCGGAAATAAATAGGATAAAAGATAAAAGTAATAGAATTTTAATAAATCAGCAAATAGAATTCAAAAACTCACCCTGATTAGTCCCCTTAGTTGGAACTTGTACATTGTAATGAAACAATAAATGTTTTTCAAATAATATAATCCTCTCTTACAGTACACCGCCAACACATGTTTTAATAATTTGTCCCACTCTGTTCCATTGAAATATTGCGTGTTGTATATCTTTCAACTTAAAAAAAAATTACCTACACTACAGATAATATTTATTTTTATATAAATTATCCTTACACTGTATAATATTCACCAGTCTGAAGATGTCTGTTAGAGAGTGAAAGCGCTAATAGGTCAAACAAATACATGAAAGTGTACCCCAAGTATTTTTGATAAATAAGTTATATGCAAGTATAAGTTATTACATCATGTAATAAACATTTGATTTTTTTTAAGTTTAAGACAAAATGCGTATAAACCAAAAGAAGAAGAAAATCTAAACTTGGTTATGTAGAAACCGACTGGCCATAGAAAGGTGAAACTGATATAATAGCACGTTTGTGAAAAGAGTGAAAAATCGTATCTATACGTCTGGAATGTTTTTGACTTTGACAAATGATAGACAATGAATACATTAGTTTTTTTTTTTTAAACATATTACAAACAAGATTCTCATTACGTATTTGACTAGTTTTAATGCTTCTTAAAGTACCGGGAGATTTTTCTAGTTCTGTGGGTGTTTTCTGCAAATTAGGAAATGCCGTTTTTGTGATCGATTTTATTTTCAGAAGGTGATTATAACAGTTTTTGTATTAAAGCGGCATGGCTGTTTTTAGCAGATACCACTAATATCTATTTTTTTTTTAAATAGTGATCTGGCCGTATTTTCCATAACCACGATCAATTGTATCAATAATTGGGGTTAAATAAACATTTTTTTTTAAACTGATTATTGCATAACACTGTCCATATTTTAATTTACATTTGAACAAATTCATAGAAATTATTGTATTTTTTTCTCAGTGATATTTGGTATAATTACTGTGATGCTTCTTTAATAAAGGCGTGTTTTTTTAACTTGAGGTGGTAGAAAAAATTAAGCAGTCATTAAACTGTTTTTGTAAATAAAAATTTAACAGAATATTATTCATTCAAAAATTAAACTGCTTCTGAAAACAACAGTTTAAAGCAGCGAGAAAAAAAACCTTGATGATATTCATCCCATGTTTTTGACAAAACAGAAACAGTTTCATAAATCCAGACAAGATTTTTGTTACAAGGTTCAGTTTAATGTTTTTTGTGAAACTGTTTTAGTAGCTGCTTGAACAAATTGTTTTGCTTACGGTGCTTTTAACTGCTATTTAGTCACAGTTTAATTTGTTAAACGGTAACTGTTACTGCTACTGCTTATAAATAACCAAAATGCCCATCATCAACAGTTCTAACCCGATTTTTTAATCCACTTTAACCCGCCATTACATTTATTTAATAAATAATGCTGAAAATAATTGTTAAATAAAAAACCCAAGTTAATCGATATTAATTTAAAGATGTTTATTTACAATTATAAAAATATACCGCAAAACTGTAGAGGAACATACTTTAGGGTTAATTTTTTTTAAATCTCCATATTTAAAAAAAAAAAAAATTTTTTTGATAAAAAACATATTTATTTAATGTCTCAAAATGAAGTCAATCCCTAATTTTACAGACAAGCATCTCTCCCACACACCACTTTCACCTACGCTTTCCTTGTCCGTGTCTGGTGAGAATTGCTTCGTTGGCGTTGGTCAAAACGTTTTTTATGTCATTTTTTTTGTAAGGCAGAGGTAGGTTTTTGTAGGAGAGATGCTTGCCCCAGAAATAAAATATTTAATTCATTTTTGAACTGCAAAAAATAGTATGAATTGATGAAAATGAGTTTTTGAAAATAAAATATGAGGATTTTAAAAAAAAAATCGCAATGAGGAATGTTCCTCTTAAATTTCACGGTCTGGCTCTGAAACGTCGTGTATAAAAAAATAAATCAGTGTAATATACTAGAATTGTTTAAGGCAAAAACAATATGTAGGTTAACATAAATGTCTGTTTTCATAACAAAAAATAAAATAAGCAATTTTTTTTAGGTTAATTAAAAAAAAAAGAATTCTATCACAATGAGGTAGGGAAATTCCTTTGTGTATAAAAGGGGGAAAAATATTATCTCAAAGATAATTTCCCTTGTAAATTATTAAACTAAATTATTTCATTTTAGGGGTGGTTGCTAATCTCAGATTGTTAGGTGCACCAGTGCACCGTTATTTTTAAGGGGAAGAATTTAAATTGTATGGAGATGAAAATATAACAATAGGAAATAAGATAAAAAAGATACAATTTTCCTGGTCTATTGCTCCGGGGTAGGTTATTTAAATACAAAAATATTTTTAGCTTCAGCAATTTTTTACTGATTTTTTACTGTGAACAAAGGAGAACTGTAATGTTTTAAGTCAAGGGGTGGTTTTTATGTACTTTTTTAATGTACTTAGAATATTTCAGCTGCTTTTAAGAAACGTTCTAACCGAAATAAATTGAAGATTTTATAATTTCAAAAACATAGTTACGTTTACATACCACTCAATTTAAAATGTGTTTGAACAATTGAAACAGTTAATTTGGATCGTTTTATTTAAATTATTGTTAAGGCATCTGAAAATAAAACGTTAATACTGAATTCAATTCTTTGTTCATTTTTAAAAACACAGAGGAGTATAAATGTGACCTTTTTTGTTTTTTAAGGATATTATCAGGCTTATCCTAATATTTACATAATCATTTTCTTATACCAACAATAATTGTTGTTAAATAATAAACATGTCTAACAAGCAATAGACCGCTACGTGCTAGGCTATTCGGCCATTCGAGCCTCAGTTGATTAATTAGGATCTCGGGCACCGTGAAATTTCCCCCCCAGGGAAAATGAAATTAACTGACAAACAAAAAAGTTAAGTTGCATCTGATATTTTGTATCTCCACGGGATAAAATAAAATATAAACTTTATGCTCTACCACTACTTGGTCCCGATTTTCTCATAATGAGTTATTTATGACCCCTAAAATTAGAATATTTGTGTAATCTAAAAAAAAATTATAATTAAAAAAATTACAAAAAGAATAATCAGTCACTTTTCCCACAGTGCAATATATAAAATATCCCGGCGGCCTACGTGGTGAAGTGGTTAAGACGCATGACTCACGCATGGTAGATTTCATATTCAATTCCCGGTGAGGACACAAAAATTAAATGTGATTTTTCTCAAACCTAGCTTTACTGTGCTGTAAATTAAAGTGCAAAAAATTTACTAAATTTCATCGAAATTCTTCTGATCATTATTAAACATTTCCATTTTTTCCATAGAATTTTTTTACCTATTTATTCGTCCCTAAAATAGGCAATCAAAATATGAATGTATAGACCAAATACTCACTTTTTTCTGTTTGCTCACAAAGATACTTTTTCAGCCATCTTTTTATTTTTAATACTCCAATTATTACAAGTATGATACATTTTACACGTGTTTTAGCAAAATAAAAATATTCTTATTACTCCTGTCATTAAACTACCGCGCACTCCTTCTCACTGCCAATAACCAACAAATTAAACGGATTTCTTCTTCCGTTTTTGTCTCTTTCACACAAACATCGACCACAAAACAGCGTATTTGTCTTCCTTGTTATAAGTTATTTTCTCGTGCCCTTTATTAAACAGTAAAACAGAAGTGTGGTACTGGCATCACTTTCATTAGTATAATTATTCTTCGCATAGTAAGGATAAATATTTTTTTGATTTAAAATCCTGCACATTTATACAAATTTTGCTTTCCAAATCCGATGTCAAAATGTCTTTTTGAAGATTTAAAATAAAATCTTTTTTTATTTTAATAATTAAGAGATATATTGAAAATCTTGTATCCTATGCAGACTCGTTTTATATCACAGCCAAACAAGGGTTTAGCCAGTAAAAAATATTGCTGTGTTTTAAAAACCTGCATACATAAAAAAAAGTAATTATGAACCCATTATTTCATAGTAAGTAAATTCTATTAAAGTACATAATAAGTATATTAGGATTTCTTCACAAAGTACAAATAATGTAACGCAGACAAAAACGAATTTATTATAAACATAAAACCAACGAACGTTGAAGCGACTTAAGCAAAATTAAAAAATATATATGAATATATTTAAAATGAATGATAAATACATGATTAATATTGCACTAAACGTAAAGCTCGACAGTTATATCAGCAGTGACAGCATCATATTGCGGTTAAGATTTGGAAGGAATGGCAACTTTTCGGAAGGAATGTTGCCACTACAAATAATAAATACAACCATTTCATCATTAAAAGTCACATCCTCCTGTAACGCGTATTCACATGTCGATAGAGCCACTTTTGTTGTACCTTGGTAGGTAAATATAGTTTACCGTTTCGTTTCCCATCGCCCTCCTGAGATAAATTGGAAAATGTCGAATCACAATTACTTACTCATTTACACCCCGATTACATACTTTATTGTTTTTTTTTTATTATATTTATTTTAGAACCATGTCAGAAGGTGGAAAAAGATGAAAGTTATGAGAAATACTTATAAATACTAAATTTCTTGGATTTTTTCTAGCATCTGCCGTGAATCTAACCCGCGACGCCAGTTTCACATTTGAGCGTCTAACCATCTGTGCCACGGAGCCTGTCTACGTCTATGCATCCATGAGCGTTAGTTGTTATAATATTCATGTTAGTTCATTAGCTCGTTAGTAAACCCGTCTAACTAACTGCGCCTGTCTACGTCTGCATGTGACTGCGCATTTATAAACGATAGTTGTTTTAATGTTTTTATACACATTACCATTTTTTTTCCTATACCTTATCCATATTGACAGGCCTAATAGCGATGATTGATCGACGGTTGGCTACCGCTGATTTAGAGTACTTGCGCTCATACCGTATTGAGCTAGTACACACGATGGAGCATGAAATGGAAATTGGTCGAATACGTAAGCATTCACCTTTGCAGACCCATATACTATAATCTGGTATCGTTTTATCATTCATTTTTCCGCACCCAGTGGTACATAGAATACTGCATTTTTTTAACAAATGCAGCGTATTTAATTCCCCTGTTACGGGAAGGTAAGGTGATCAATTTTACGTCTCAAGTGCTAATCCAGAAACAATGAAATTTTGCACTTTCAACAATATTTTAAATCAATATTTCACGTTTACCCTGCCAGAAATGGAACCCATGACCTAAAAAATGGTAATCAAGTGCGCCAATTATTTCAAAACGAGGCAAACCTATCTCGATTTCTTTATTCAGGATGTTTACCTGAGAGCAGCCATAGACCCGAAAACGAATGTCTAGGGTTCTGGTTGTATTTTACACACTGTTCTGAATTGTAAAAAAACTTAGACATCGACAACAATCGTATTAATTTATGTAAATTGTTTAACAGAATCAATTTTTATATCTTTTGTTTGGTTGTGATGTCACACTAGTCGACATAGGATACAAAACTTGGTATATCTGTCTTATTTTTAAAATGATAAATATATTTTATTTAATTTTTTTTTTGCACCACAACAGGCCAGGAGGCCCAATTACAGTGGCGAATCACATCACAGAACACCCAGGCTTGAGAAAAATCACATTTTAATTTTTGTGTTCTCACCGGGAATCGAACCCAGAACCTTCCGTGCGTGAGTCAAGCGTCTTGACCACTACACCACGGAGGCCGCCAATTATGCCTCGTATTTTTTATAATCTTCAAATGGACATCTTCACACCGGATTTGGAAAGTAAAATTTATATGACTATGCTGGATGATAAACAAAAAATATTTATCCGTGCTCCGTGCAAAAAATTAGTGTCTCTTAATTCATCAATACATATGTATGAGAGAGCACGAAGGTAGAACTCATAACAAGGAAGACAGAGACGCTGTTCTGCGGTGGGTGTCTAAAACAGATTTAGTCTCCAGTCGGTTGATGCCAGTGATGGGGTACGCACGCGCGTAATATGAGCGGTTTATTTATGATTTTTAATTTATTTGGCTATAAAAAGGCTTAATTACATGTTTATTTGCATAAATTATTGAAAAGTATGTCTACATGTTTTTTTTTTCAAGTGTCTGAACTTTAGAATATTCTGTATTTTACTAGTGGTAACACGATGTCACATCACCGCGCGCAAATGAATTATTTACCACAGTCTTTTAGAGATATTAAAGTTAATCGTTAGAATTTTTTTTTTAAAGTGTTAGATGAAAAATTAATGATTTACTTTCGAATTTATGTATCTGTAAGTTCCGACATTCCAATATTTGTAGCATGCCGAAATAATAACAATAAAATGTCGTGTAGGTGTTTATTGTAAATAACCAACATAAAATAAAATGAATATTATAACATTAATGTTGATTCCGGACCCCTGTGGTGTAGTGGCGAACAAGTTTGCCTCACGCAAAGGGAATTTGGGGTCAACTCTCGGTGAGATCATAGTGATAAAATGTTATCTTTAGGAAATTTCTGAAATGTGGACATATTATATTAAGGTCGGGTTGTGGTCCCGTGGCTAGTGTCTCGGACTCACAGACCAAAGGTCCGTGGTTCGAATCCCACTCTACCCCAACTTGATTCCATTTTCTAATAGTGAGTTATTTACAACTCGTTATTTACCTCAAAATTAAATACTTGGGTAAATCATAAGAACGCAAATATTTCTTTTTCTATAAAAAAAAAAAAGTACCTGGTGATTACTTGACTTACGACAAATATTGTGATCATTTCACGCAATGTATAAAATAAACTTTACAGTTCTATTTCACACACTAAACTGTATTCTGATCGGCCTGGACACAGAAAAAAACCAAACTGTTTATACGATAAATATGCTAATTTATTTATAAAGTATTTTTTCAGATAAAATGAGGAAATCACTTTAACATGATCATCAATTACCCTTTGCAAAGCTAAAGCCGAACAAAGATCCGAATGATATTTTGTGAGGCTCATCTAAAATGGGGATTAAATCGTCCGGCGAAGGTCCTCACTAGGTCCCGAAGGACACTGGATATTTCGTCAATTTTATAGCAAGCTTAAAGTTCCCAGCGTTAATATTTTACGAGATTCGTTAGCCGCTTAACGATCTCCGTTAGAATAATATTCACAACGTAAATTGAATTAGTAACCACTTCTGGGACGGACCTTACAATCCACCTACGCTACGTATTATAGGTACATAAATAATATTTACATGTACCTATGTATAAATGATTTCATAATATTATGTTGTATACTCGTAAGCTGTTTCCAAGTACAATGCTCTTTGAGATAAACACGGGGTTTGAATATTAGGGAATTACTTTTTCGTTTTCGTTTCAAGTAGCGTTTTTATACTGTCAAATTTTCGAATTCAGCTTTTAACATTTCTGCACAATAACAGTTGATTTTTCAGTGAAACTGTTTCATCTGTTTTGGAAGACTGTGAACCTTACTCATAAACTTATAAGTACTACATAAATGTTCTAGTATAAAGTTACGCCTAAACACATTAGTAGAATACGGATAAAAGTATCATCCTTATAACAGTCGTATAATAAGGATGGTATTCCCATCTTTAATATACCATTATGCCTAGGCATAACTGAATACTAGGTAAATAAGTAAGGTCCTATATGTTTAATTATCTTTACCACCTCCACAACACCTCCCGTAAAAACCGTTTAAAATACTCGTTTCAAGGATCTTTTATCGGTTTCGCTCATACTTGAAACAATGAAACAATAGATATAAAGATACATCTACATTCATTTTAGAAACAGCTGGAGTAAGATATTAATTTTAAAAGCCCTTTATGCTTTGTTAATAAATACTTGAACATAATAAATACTAAGCAATGCTGACGTCAGAATATACATAAGTAGCATTATTTTTGTAATTAGCAAGCGTAATTTTACCCTTAATAACTCAACAGATGGTCTAGTTAGTTTAATACTAGAGTAGGTGTACATAAGTCATGTTGATAGTGTCTTAATACACTGGGTTAACAAAGGATATTAGCTGACTTATATAATTACATGTGCGTACAGGATTACCGTTATGCTTAGGTTTATGGCATTATATGATTATCATTGCAAATTATCTAGAGTACCGGACACAGAGATTGACAAACAATAATTAAATTATGAACCACAAGAGGGGACATGTGAACGCCCACGTAATAGCTAAATCCAACAACTACAATAAAGAAAGATATTTCCATTAGCAAAGAAAATTAATTATTAACCAAATAATTAATCATGTTTTTTTTATTTATTTAATTTTTTGCCCAATATTTTAACGAAAGATTACTGACCCAGTAATATTAGTCAACTGGTTTTGATACAACCCGTCTTTTTGTCAGAACTCTAATTACACTAACATGCATATCCCACTAAACACCTTCACCATATTAACTGGATAGAAACACTAAACTGACGTTATGATATGACACATGCTACAAGAAGTCAAAACCAACGTTAGGAGAATTAGTGTCCCGATAAAAAGACGGGTTTCAAAACAGGTAGTCATTGAATAAGTTGAATGTAGTTTTATAAAAATATTACTAACATTTAACAAAGTAAATGCATTAAATTTATATCAGCCTTAAAATTTTTATCATGTCATCTGTGACTTTTTTTAACAAGTCTGCTTTGTTTGTGATCAAACAAACGCAGTTATGCAGAAAGCTGCCAGCCATACATAATGGAAACTGAGATAACAATATTTTTGTGAAATTAGTGAATAAATAAATCGACACAACAGTTGGAATTTTTTTTTACTTTGACAAATGATAGGTAATTTATGAATTCGTTTAAAAAAACAATAAGGAATTAAAGTGTGTATTTGAGCAGTGATTGATTTTCAAATGATTTTTAAAATCAGGCTGACCACTGAACCTAAGATGTGCATTTTGCAGAAAACAGCCAGCCTTAGTAAAACTCTGATGTATGTTGTGTCATTATGAATTGAAAATTTATTTATTTATTTATTCACACTCTTTATCAAAATACGATTCCATGTTCACTTTGCCCAGCTAACAAGGGTACATATCCCGTTCTAAGCTAGGCAATTACATTTCAATATATTATAATAGTTAACAAATTAATATAGAGCACAGACAAACAAGACATAAACTTATTCGTATACACATTTTGATACATATAACTAAAGACATACACATATAAACACAAATATATATATATATTATTTTTTACATTTTTATTTTATATTTTTATAAGGGTACTTAATTGTAAAGCATCACTTAATTAATTTGTTACAATAACTATTAAAATAATTTTATCATGTGTTTACAAAATGAAATTTGATGATTTTTAAAAATCAGGCTGACAAGACAATCTAAAATATGCATTTTGCAGAACAAGTAGATCTAATATTGACGAATACCTCATTTAAAATTTGAATTTACGAGGTGACATTCTGCGTTGAAACATGTTATTTTACTAAATGTATTTTTAAATCAATGAATTAATATAATTGAAATACCAAACATTTATCTTCTTTATTTTTCAAAGAGAACTACAGAACGAGGAAACCAGAAAACTGTTTTCTTTGTTTAAATCTACAAAAGCTAAAATAATGAAATTTAATGCTACGGGTAATTGAAAGTAAAATGGTTTTCTCACGTTTAGAAAAAAATTATAGCATGAAATTGTACGAATTTTCTCAAAAATGTATAAAAAATAAGATAAAAATGGTTTTATTAAAAACATACTATTTTAAAACGTCACTGGCTCACGTAAAAACGTGTCGAAAATAACCGAGAAAATCCGTATCCAGGTAGCCATTTTTTTCACGTTTAGCGTGTTTTGATGGGTACTAGATTTTACTTTTAAATGTCAGGAAAATGTATCAACTCGTGACGTCATAGGCGGATTAATCAAATGGAACTTCCTCATTCAGTACGTTTTTATAACGATAAGACCATACTCGATGATTGTCGACGTAAATAGGTATTTATCGTTTTCCTTTTCATATCACGTGACTGTGTTATATCGTAATAGGTACGTGCTAAAAGGTGATTACTTCCACTAACGTTTTCAGATGCTACTAAGGACACGTCGAGAGAGAATATACGTTAAGTGTATCAATTATGCAGCAATTGTTTTCCGAACTTTCTCCGGCCTGATAGTTTACCCCTGGCTAAATGATGGGGGTTCGTGATGTTATAGGGGTTAAAACAGGTAATGCGGACCTGACACATAACAGGAAAGCTAAAAGCATTTTCAGTAAAAAATTCACTGCATTTTTTATTTTCAGTGTATCAATATCGTTTTACTTTTTACCACGATAAAAATGACCACAAAAATTTACTTAAAGAAAAACTGCTTTCGCCTTTTTATTTAATGTTTTTTTAATTCTTCAATTTCAACTAGACAAAATTTGAGATTTTACACCTCTCCATAAACTAATTGAACTCGGATTTTTTTTAGTGTTACTAACTTAATTACTACTCGTACAAACACATACATTTTTTATAATCAGTTGTTAAATTTAATTATAATATTATTCCAGTTTGCAGTGCTTTCCCAAAAATAAACAGAGAAACAATCTCGTCTGGTTAGTAAAGGTATCACGTGTTTTTTAATTTCACTACTAGATACTTCTACTATCATCACGCCATTTCCCACCGTAGGATTGGGCAAAGAAGATGGACCGCCATAGACGTCTATCTTAAAATATATTCCAAGATTCTTCCACATTAATACATCTTGTCATACAAGTCCTTTCGTTGTGTCTGCTCTTCGAAAATTTCTGAAATATCACAGATTTGAGATTTTTGTATATCTGATCATGCCCTGTCTTTTTTAGTCATCTTTGTCCTACATTACTATTAATTCTTGCCTAAAAGTTGATTTTAAATTTGTTTTTAAAAAATGCGAGTAGTCACGTAAGTCTGCGTAGTGTTTAAGTCAATCGTACATATAATATTTTTGATTTTCTGGCATCTTTCAATGCTTTTTTAACAAAAAAGTGTTGTTTAGTATTATATTTGTGTATGCTAGCATTTTTAGTTATTATTCTGTCATCTTGCATGTTTCCTATCGAAACATTGTTTACAATTTTTATCAAGTAACTATTTTATGTAAATGTGGTGTGTTGTTTCATACAATTTAGTCGTAGGGGTCCAACAATTTGATCATCATCAATAAATTGACATTTGAATAAGGTAGTGGTCCGGACTCACATATCAGAGGTGCGAGGTTCAAACCTTACTCTACCCAAACTTTATTTCCATTTTCTAATAGTGAGTCATTTAAAACTCGTTGAAAGGGCCCTGAAATCGAAATATTTGGGCTAACTTTTAAGAAAGCAAATATTTGTTTTTAATGTTTAAAAAAAAAGTAAGTTGTGTGTATTAATTTATTTATTTTACAGAAACAAACAGTTAACAATGGTAAAATAACATTGAAAAAATACGGTTTAAGGCAGACCAGCGGAAGGCTCTAAATAAAAATCATACATATTAAATTATGGTACAACAAATGGGTGTGTTTGTGTTTATTTGTTTAGGAGTAAGTGTTCAGGTATGTATAAGCTTGAGCATCATTAAATAGTAAGTGAGAGCGTATTGCAGCCCGAAATAATGAGTCTTTATTCATTTTTAAATAAATGAGGGGGCATGTTAAATACATCAATAGATGAAAAAAAGCATTATAGTTTTAGCAAGAACTATAGAGGAAAGTGTGTTGTGCATAGTTAGTGCTACAGACTGGCAGATGGAATAAATATTTATTTCTTGTCACGTATGTATAAGTATATTTGTTTAATGATTTTATTTATAAACTGGTTATGTTTGTCACGTTTGTAACGTTACCGGTTTTCTAGCAGGCGATCATGTATCTTTGATTACTTTAAACATAAGCTTCGTAAATCCAATTTTTTTCCTATTTTAGTTTTTGTTTTTTTTTTGTATTTTGTAGAATACGGTTTATAATTATGCTATCATTTTGGTTAGTCTTTCTATGCGTTTTGCTCAATAATTGACAAGAGATCCTGTTTTAGAGAGTTTACATATTACAGATAATATAGGTTTTTTGAAATAGTTTCATTGCTTTAATAATATTGATTGTTTTTTTAATGTAAAAAACACATATTTTCACAATACAATGTTTATTGTTTATAAGCTTTGCTTTCAAGTCACGAGTCATAATTTCCATGTTGTTTCGATGTGATAAAATCAGAAAACAAACCAAGGATTTTTATGAAGGGCAAAGTTCGTATATAACTCGTAACATTTTAGCAAATAATAATATTTTCTTATCATAAAAACAAAGCAAATGTAAAAGCTTTCAGGATAAGATTAATTACTCAATTCTTGCGGCCCCGTATCGAAAAAAATGTATAACGCCTGTCTCCTACAAGTATCGCTGAAGAGATATGTATTGTTAAAGGGAGCTAAGTCAATAGAGAATAGTCTAGGTATGTAGTGCGTTTATTGGTACATTCTGCAAACAGCCCTCAACGCACAAGAGCTTTCTACACAAATACGGGTCCTCTAGGTAGGTCACGATATAATGCGAGTCTACTCAACCCCTACTGGCATGTTTTATATTAAAATGCAAACATTTATTTCAATGATTGTCTAAGTAACTCAGCTGGTAGTGTCAGTGCTCATGATTACCAATTAGCAGGTTTTTGTGATCAGAGAGGATACGCGGTCTGACTTTTCTCCATACAAACGAATTCCCGTATTTTATCGCGGTATTATTCCAGGATGACCTCCGCGATGTAGTGGTTAAGACGCTTGACTGACGCACGAAAGGTTTCCGGTTCGATTACTGATGAGAACACAAAACTAAAATACGATTTTTCTAAAGCCTGGGTGTTCTGTGATGTAATCACTACTGTAATTGGGCCTCCAGGCCTGCTGTGGTGCAAACATAAATAAAAAGAAAAAAAAAAGAACTAAAATATGTTTTGTAACGAATTCAAGTTACAAAAAATATTCAATAGAAAAAAAAAAAATACTTGTAGGTATATTTGAAAAACGAAAACGTTTTACGAGTTTAAGACAAATACTATTGGTCATTTTTTTTTCATTTAACAAGTCACCTCTACGCTATAAAAAGAAGCTTATACCCGTATGCAAAGACGAACCTTAAGGTGAGGAAAGTACATTCTATTGTCTTCACCTTCGGGTTATTCTCTGCATTTGAAATTAGAATGTACTTTCCTCACCTTAAGTTTTGTCTCTGCATACGGGTATTAGTTTCATTGTCAATAATTATATTAAGCTTCTAAAAAAAAGCTAAAAAACAAGGACACAAAATACTAAATCTACTATACATATAATACAAACACCACATTTTACACACATAACTATATAAGCCACACTTCTTATTTACAACAAAAGAGATAAAGATAACATAAGAATAACTAATAGGTACAATAATAAGTAAAAATAAGGAAATGTACCAACATAGGTATATGGGTACATAGAAAAATATTAAATAAGTTTACATATAAAAACATACACAAATACACACATACATACTCATGCATATGCATGCATATGCACCCATGTTCGCAGGGGAAGTATTGTGAGCACCTGTACTAAAATCTAAGTTGTGCGGTCCTACCTTTATAACTGACTTAGAGGAGTGTAAATTCATCGGCAACGTAGTCCTATCTCTTTCTTGCAAAAGATTCTATACGGAATATTTAAATACTCAATGGAGACAGAGATAGAGGGGGTTAAAGTTTTTGACAAAAATAAGTCTTGTACGGACCGAAACAATTGTGAGGACGTCAGCACTCTCAAGGAATTACATGTCAAATTTACACCCTGTCCGTATTTTACTAAAAATTAGTATGTATTTACACAACGTCTCCATTTTATCTTTTATTTCCGCTTTACAATTTACACTTGATAATAAATTGCAACGTCGCATTTTTCTCATAGAGTAATACTTTTGGAAGTCATCAGTGTTAATCCTTGATCGTGATGGGACGTTTGTTGCGTTTTTTTATAAGTTTTACATTGTTCGTGACGGTTACTTTTCTAATATACCTATGATTATTTTTGCAACTGTCAAACTCAGCTCTCCTCACCAACCGGGATGTACTTTATTTACGAATGCGATCCTCAAAATTGGATTGAATGTCAGTTAATATTATTTTAGCTATACCAAAATTCTATTAAGAATAAATAAATGGGAAAAAATTGCAAGGAATGTAAGGAAAGAATCTGATTGGGATCAATTAAAAGCGAATGCTGTTGGTAAACATTAAAAAAACAAACTGTTTTTAAACATAAAAAACAATATCTTTCCATTTTTTTTGTATTTGCATTGTCTTCAAACGCAACCCTGGTAGGATGATGAAAAAAAGATTTATGCTGCTAACTTTTTCAAAAAAAAAATCGTTTGTAAATTTATAATTACGAATATGCGCAGCGCAAAGATCTACATTTTGCTGATAACCGCACGTAAATCGGTTAAGCCATTTAGAAGGAGTTCAGTGACATCACACGTACAGAAGATATATTTATATATATAAAGATCGTGTGGTGTACATAATTGGTGCTGCTGGTGTTAATTTTATGTTTTTTCGTAATAAAATATTTGTATTATACCAATATACTCGTAGCACCGTGTTCACAAAAATAAAAATTAATAAATATATTTAACATGTGTATGTTTATGTCATTATTTCTTATGAATCGGGTTGTGGTCCTGTGGCTAGTGTCTCGGACTCAAGGTCTGTGGTTCGAATCCCACTCTACCTCAACTTGATTCCCATTTTCTAATAGTGAGTTATTTACAACTCGCTGAAAATGGCCCTCAAAATAAATATTTGGATAAATCATAAGAACGCAAATATTCAAATTTATTTAAAAAAATATATAAATTGAATTTTTATTTGTGCTATTATTTAATTACGTATGTGCTTTCACTTTCCGTTATGTTGTATCCCAACTCAACACAGGGCCCTTGGCCTCATAGAGTTTGGGATACGTTATTATTATATTTTTTTGTTACATTTATGTATTTTTTGAAAAAATAAATAAATTAAAACAGAAAAAAAAAGCAATCCGAAAATTTTAACATAAACATACTAAAAAAATACATATAAAAAAAATTTCGAAGCGGCTCAAGGAAAATTTTAATAACTTCTCAAGGGTTGAAAACCGGTCCATGTCTCTTAACATTCAGACAAACTCAAAATTTTGATAAAATCAGATTAATTTGTCAAATTGGCGTTTTTTCAATTTAAACGTCTTTATTCTACCTTTTCTCTTGAGTAAGCTGCCAAAGGGTTATTACAGAAACACACTTTTGTATATTTATCGACACGTTGCTTATCAAAAGTGATGAAAATCAAATTTAATATTAAAGTACAGACGTACATGTTTGAGTGGGTAAATTCACTTTCATCAAACTTTGAAAGGCAAATTTCAATATTAGTGTATGCTACAATTCGGATTAAATTTTAATGTAGAATTCAATTAAAATAATATTGTTATTAATTTTATCAATTTTACTGAAGAGGAAACACGTTTTAAGATATCATCATCATCATCGTTCCCTTTCCGCACCTAATGGTGCATAGGGAACTCCATTAGTAAACCAATCACAGCGTCTTGATCATGATGAAGGTAAGATGACCAGTCTTCTGCTTCAGGTGCCAGTCCAGGGACTATGAAATATTCTAGTGTAAAAACACATTTTTTGAAATGAATATTTCATATCAACCATGTCGAGAATCGAACTCGAGAACTCTTACGTGGTAGGCAAACGCGCTGACCTCTACACCACCAGACCAACAGAGATACAGGTGTTTTATTTATGAATTTTAATAACAACATAATTTATTTATAAGTTTGTTTACCGATTACATATAACCATACCGATACCGCACGCAACTACACTGGCTTAGTATCAGGCATAGAAGAAACATTCACATGCTTTAACTTTTTCACAATATTTTGAATAATCTCAGTCATTATTTTTTTGGTCATAAGAAAACATGTAAGAAAACGAAAAATCAAGTAGTGGTTGACCGGGTCGAACCTCGGACTTTTTGATCCGTATTCCGCGACACAACCCACGGAACCACAAACGTCATCGAAACTTTGCGTAATTTATTTGCTTACATCGAAAACATCATCTTATTATCACTTTTAACTTATAAAGGAATAAAGAAATAAGAGATCGGACACTGCAACTTCTGGTGACAACTTGTATCACTTTAAAGCGATACAATTTGTTTGGGCATACACGAGTAAATGATGCGGCTGCCTTTTTTTGTGAAAATCAGAACAAGTTTCTTGACTAAAAGGTAAAGAGCTCCTTTTTCATACAAAGAACAAAGGATAAATTTCTTATTAAAATATTCGATGTAGTTAAGGTAGCTTTTACTTAAAAGATTCCCTATCTAATTAAACAATGGCTCGTTCCACATCGGAAAAGCTCATTATAAAAGCTATTCAATAAAAATAAATTCTTATAGCATACCACCGTTGGTTGGAACAATACACTTTGTATCAAAATAAAACCATAAATTATCTACTGAGAATATTAAATTAATTTTATGACATACTTTGAAAATTTCGACAGTGAAACGTTAAACATTAATATAAATATATATGATATTTAATTTGAAAATTAATATTGATTACTAGCTACGAGAGAAATTTCAATTAAAAGTATGTGCATGACTTTTGCTCATTAAAAATATTGTAAAAAATATATAATAAAAAAAACTATTATCAATGCATAGTTTTTACGTTACATAAATTCTAATTAGTTATTCATAAAACACGTGTATATTTTCATTCCGGAGAATGAAAAAATATATTTATAATAAACCTTTCTTATTCTATTTGGTTTCATTGTTAATTTAAAAAAATGATAATGAATTCACCAATCATTTTATTTACATTATTTGAGACGCACGTCTTAACTTCGTGGGACTATTTAAAGTCGTGTTTTGGGGTTGGGACAGATGGGTTATTAAAATATTAAAACAGCACAACAATAATATTATTCAAAACAAAAATATTATTTTATTTAAATAGGTATATGGCACATCAATATTAAGAGAAAAAACAAGTACAAAAATTTAATTTATTATTATTATAATTATAATTCAAATTATTTAAAAAAAAACATCAAGGACATCACCTACTAAAATCTCTCCACCCAAAAAAAATTCAGTCCCGAACAATAAATGAGAGGTACATCTGAGTAAAAGCCGTGTGAGTTTTGGGTAATACATAAATAATAACTGGGATAACCTTATTCAAACATTTTCCAGAAACCTCTTAATATTGTTCGAACTGAAATGTGTCAATGATTCTTTTAGGTAATATTATCTCGCTAATTTGAACAGTTTCCGCTTTAAATAGTATTAACTTTTCGCTCCTGTTGTAGAATAAAATTTGAATTGATACAATTAATTTTCTTTGTAAAGTAAGAAATAAAAATATATATTGTCAAAAATAAATCCACAAACAAACCGTCACGCCGTTTCCTGTAAGGGTAGGCAGAAAGGATACAAGGCCACACAACTGTCTTTTTATTCTGCATGATCTGTCAAGTCAGCATATAGCCTACTAGTTCACAAAACAGAAGACAGAATATGTAGTCATAAATTATCAAACACACATTTAGCTGTAATGATCACAAACAATTTATTTTTGAACGACTGTCTATTAGGGTGTCCCAGACTATAAGGGTAATTTTTTTTTGCAGATTGAGACATGCATACCCTCTTATTTTGTTCCTTAAAAACTGAAATAATTAATATTATTGAAGTCAAACTTTGAATATAAAAGTTTGTATGGAAACCATAGTTAAACCATATTTTGTAAATAAAACAATGGTACTTTGATTATTGTATCATATTTATTATGTATTGTACATATTATTTATTTAAAGGACATTATTAATAAAATTTTCTTTGTAAGGTTTGTTTTTTACAGTAAGGATATACTTTTCTGTGTTCTTGTACACAACGTAATAAATATTGTTTTTGTTCCTCGTTCACTGTGACTAAGCCATGAAAGTCTTGCATCAACTTAACAGCTCTTTCAGCCGTATCATTAACTGCTTTCAGTGACTGCACTTTCATTTTAGCGTGTTGAAACAAAGCATTAGCAGGCCTCGAAGTAGGACACTCTATGAGAAAACTATCATCAATTTTGAGTCGCCTGAAAAAGGATCTGCTGTTCATGGAAACAAAGTAATCGATGTTTTTTTTCGAGAAAAGGCCCGCTAAGTTCTTCTCTCAATGGAATGTAGCGTTTATTGTGGACCGATGGATTTTCTTTAGCCAAATTAGCAACTATTTTAACCTTACTTTCTTGGTTAATATCATCGTCAAATAGAGACAAGATAGACACTTCGTCTGCTAAATACCACAAATGCTGGCAAAACTTCTGTATAGCCGCTTTTGATATAGTTTTGTCGACCATTTTGTATGCCTTCACAGCTTTTAAAAAGCACAAGTCCTAGTAGGGCGCTTTTACTGCTAAAGTGCATTGCAGCCAAGGCTTGACATTGGATGTCGCAATAAACAGGCAGACGTCTAATATAGCTGTTTTGTCCTTATTTGACATTTTGAATTGAGAGCTAAA
The DNA here is from genome assembly GCF_059751315.1 of Micrasema longulum. Lineage (NCBI taxonomy): Eukaryota > Metazoa > Arthropoda > Insecta > Trichoptera > Brachycentridae > Micrasema > Micrasema longulum. Next base: position 146,110 of record NW_028278400.1, read on the forward strand.
CAACGATATTGTTAATGAATAAATAGCTCTCGCCATCCATCTTGCTTGGTGCATGGCGCCTGAAGGCCGAATTTTAAATTGATTAACTTTATCTCCGCCAAGAAATATTATGCAGAGCTCTATTAACTCTCGATAGTCACCTTTTACAATTTCTTTGGTCAATTCAGTTCTGTAATACTCTAAAAGTTCATCAATTTTAAAATCGTTCGGACGTAATAGCGTTTCTTTGTGGCTTTGTATCTTCTCTACATTGATGTTTTTCCAGTTTGATCGAAAATTTTTGAAAAAAAGGATATCGGGACTTGTAGTGACTTGGCTGATTTTGGTCTTGAACACAGCTTTTAGTACCAATTCGTAGATTTGGCAAGCAAAAATCAACATTTCTCTGTTCAATTTCTGTTCGAGAAGCACACATGTACCATTAATTCGGCCTGTGTTAGAAGCAGTAGTATCACAACAGAGGATCTGTGCTTTATCTTCAAGATTCCAGTCAACAATAGCATTCCAAACTGCTTGTGCCTGTTCGCTTCCCGATGAGTTTTCTAATTTTGGCACAGCAATAAGTTGTTCTTTATTATTGTATGAAATAACAATTAGTAGACGTTCTTCTTTAGATTTGCGTACATCTAAAGCCGGCAACAGTTTTTCATCCCAGTGGACAGTTACAGTATCTGGTACATCGTTTTGAAAATTAAGTTTTAAAGCTTCTGCGCGCTGTTTTCGCTTTTCTGTACGAATCCTTTGGATGGAGGACTTGTTTATAGAAAATTTGTCAGTGTTATAGACAAATGCTTCAATATTTGCTTCAATAATAAAAACAGAATCTCTCATACTTAACTGACACCTGTCTAATGCCGCCACCAGTTTCGGAGTAACGAATTTTTTCTTCACAGAAGTTTTAATAGTATTGTGCTGTTTCCTCTCAATTAGAATGGACAAATCTTCTTGTAAGTCTGTTACTTCAGAATCAGAAGATGAAGTTTCTTGTAATGGCTCATGAGAAGACGTAGAGGGTGTTATGGATGCCAAATAAGTGGCCAGCCGCTTTTGCTCCTGGATATTTCTAAGACTCGCCTTTTCCTCCTTTTCTGTCAATGTTTTGTCCACTCCAGCTAAATGACCGGGTCGTCCTGGCTCTCTCTGTTTTTGTAAGAAAATGTTATCTTCATTTATTTTTATTAATTGAAGCGCATCGGCATGTGCAATATCAAACATTTTTTTTGTATTTGTAACAAACTCTTGTCGACGCTGCTCAAATACATCTTGAGTTTTGTTTGCATCTTTTTGCAAATTTCTCCAATCTTGGTATAAGAATACAATTTTCTTAACACAGTAAAGTTAAGATTTAGTTGGTATACGTGTCTTTTCCCAATTAATAATTCACTGACGTAAGATTTGCATTTTCATTGACGCTTAAATTGACTTTGCGAATATTATAAAATAAAACCGCCAGCACTTGTCCATAATAGGGAAGTTTAGAACCTGTAATTTGATGTTTTATATCCCCAACCAAAAATATTTCCTTTTTAGAACTGCGTTACTCCACAGACATGTTGACACAACATAAACAATGCGTTCACTAATAAAAACAAACACGGTATAGCAAGCACATTAACACTTAGTTCGCGCGCGCCGTACTATATAAGTTCTGACAAGTTCCGATGCAAGTCGGCACGGGTTGCCGTCATTCAATTTACGTGAAATTTTATTTATAAGTGTTTTGACATCATTCAAACAAAATTAGAGGGTATGCATTGATAAAATAAAACTTTAATTTTTCTGGGACACCCTACTGTCTATATTCCTCAAAGATATCCATCTGAACGTCCGTTAAATTCTTAGTAATGGGTAAATGGTAACCGGTATTTGATTTGAAGATTGGCAAAAAATAAGTCGGTGATGTTGTATTGCAAAGCTAAATACATCATTTAAAAGTCTTTGCATGCGGGTCTCACTTCCTCTATATTTATTCATTTTCTCATGCAAGTGCTCCAACTATTTTGACTTTTAACTTGTCTATCTTCAAGAATTTGTTGGATCTGTCAATCTAAATATTTCTCGGTACTTTTCAGTATCTGCATCTATTAACATTTGCATCATTAATCTTTCAAGCCGTTTTTTTGCTGTCCATTCGCTCTACATGTCCAAACCAGCGCAGAACTTCTCTTTTGATTTTGTCGATAATGCTTATCTCAGCCATACCCAATGTACATATCTCGACATTTGTGCAACTATTATGCACAGTTTTACGACATATTTGTCTTAGAGATTGCATTCAGATTATTTTCATCCTTGTTTAATATAAAAGTCGGCAATAAGACTGCTTTATAAAAAAAAATAGGTTTTAAGATTTAAAATCGTTTTTTAAAAAGAATTGTGTTCTTCAAATCCATAAAGACAAAATAAACTGTAGTGCTTCTACGTTAAAAAACTTGAGTACGTGACCTAAAATAAGTGGTAATTTCTTATTTCCAAAATTAAAAACAACTACAGTACAACATCATTATACAAGGTGGCGCAAAATTTGTCACCCGATGTTCTTTGACTGTAATTTTTTTTATAAATGAAATTTTTTGATTCTGCTCTTGGATTGTGTTTATTTGACATTTTAACTGTTTTTCATTAGTTTGAATAAATTATATCAGCCCAATGGCCACCGCCAGAATTGACGACCACACGGGCCCTATTTGTGGCACTTACCTTCACTCTTTCCAGAACTTTTGGCGGTAGGTTCTCGCATTCTTGATGGATATTCTTTTTGAGGGCTTGAAAAGTCAGAGACTTGTTAACATACACTCTTGACTTCAAAAAACCAAACAAAAAAGTCAGGAACGGTTAAATCGGGTGATCTTACTGGCCAGTGCAAATCACTAAAACGAGAGATTAAGCAACCCGGAATTATAGCCCTCAGAATATTGGTTGTGGATCATGCAGTATGCACCGTTGATCCATCTTGTTAGAACCACATGTTCTCCAATACCAAAATTCTCCGTCAAGACCACTGACTGATGCCTAATTATGTGGCACGTCGTCTGGTTAATAATTTGGGATCTTCTGATACATCTTCAGCCACAGCCGGGATATTCTCAGCAGAACGGCTACTCCGGGGCCGGCCAGATCTGGTAGCATCTCATGTAGTCCCATACACTTCTAAGCAAGCGGCTAAATGCTATCGTGCTTATCTAGTTGGTGTCAGATGATTGGGAAATCTGCGCCTAAATTCACGCTGCGCAAACACTTCTTATAATTATTCCGCAAAAAATCGAAACAATTTTTCCGCGTTCTTGAGAGGTATAGTGATTCATGCCTTGTTGGCGTGTATTTTGTATTTAGATCTAACATTTGCCACCATTTGCAAAAACTATGGCATCTTCCGATAGGGTAATGACTTCTGCGCCACCTTATACATACAGAGGAATATTTTTCTTTAATGAAACGAACAAGGAAAATACAAAATTCAATCAAAAAGACAACATATTTAAAAAAGAAGAGAAAAGTTTTATTTATAATTTTTTTTTTAGTAAATCGCTGACTGAAAATATGTTTTTTTTTGCAATTTATGTTTAATCTTAAAATTATTAATATATGTAAATAAAATATTCAAATTATTGTAAAACGTCACTTCCCATTATGTACACAAGAGTTGTTTTTTCTTTTACGTTATGTGAAACGAAGGTGTAAATATATGCATTGAATATATTTCAAAATTGTATTTAGAAGTTATTTTGTAAACTTATATTTGTTTATCTAAATAAAAAATTTAAAAAAATAAAATTGTAAACTGCTACATCAATGTTTAAAAAAAATAGCTTCAATAGTAATGTCTAGTTGTCTAGAATGAATTCCCATATGACAAATTCTGTTCTTTTGTGTCCTCATTATAATTTGCAACATAAAATCTATTTAAATAAAAAAAAATCGATACAATAAGCGGTATGAAGAAATTCGTATATATGTATTCATTTCGGCACTTATCAGAATGGAAAAGGATTCTAACCCTTACTTACCGATAAATGTTTGGAAGCAATACCTATTTGTCACCGAAAAGCTTACGTCATTTTCAAATAGGACCATTTTTCATCTGCTCCCCTTCCTTAAGGATCGTCTTTTTATTTCAAATCCGGAGAATTGATAAAAGCGGTGAAATTGCAATTCCGAAAGTTTTTTCAGAAACGTCGTCCGGCTATGACTTAAATAAATTGGACTAATAATTTCCGCAGACCTAGGATCAAACAAAAAATACAATGTCTTTCCTCAATTTGAGACAGTCTCCGCTTTGTAAGTCGATGGGAGGTTATACTGCAGTGTCCGGTGAAAAGTATTGAACTCTGACATGTATCCGATTTTCCTTCCACAATTGCTGACAGAAGAAAAATATTTTAGCTACCTTCAAAGGGTTTCTTCACTCTGCTGGAGTCGAAATACCCAATCATCTCTTACGAAGTTGTTTGAAAATATACGAGTGTTGCAGTTTATTGTTAACATAAATCTTAATACTTTATTGATTAAATCGTCTTTCACCCCGTCCCTTAAACTTCAGTAAAAATTATTCAGTATATTTCATGTACCAATAAGTCAAACATCGTATGTAAAAAAGCCTTTTTTTCGTAGGACTTTTTCAGTGTACAATACAAAATTTAAAGATAAAGATTACATAAACATCACTCTTGTCAGATTTAAAATTTACAATTAAAATGCATTATGTAACTTAGTAGACATAATAGTAATAAATATGAACATCTCTCTTCCCCCCTCCTTATCCTCTCTTCAAGCATTCTTGTCCTAATCCCGCCCAATTTACAATAACTTACTGTTCTTAAAAAAATATAATAAAATTCTTAGATTTTTGAAAAATATTCGAGTTCATGAAAATAACATTTTTATACGTATAAACTTATGTGTATTTATTTGATATGTAATATATTTCCTTTACTAACTTTGTATACTTTGTGGAAATCTGTTATTAGTTCTGAGTTTATACGCTATTGTTTGTTTACTATAAATATGTATGTAGAACTGTTGATTTCCCAAATAAAATAAAATAAAATAAAATAAAATAAAATAAAATAAAATAAAATAAAATAAAATAAAATAAAATTAAATAAAATAAAATAAAATAAAATAAAATAAAATAAAATAAAATAAAATAAAATAAAATAAAATAAAATAAAATAAAATAAAATAAAATAAAATAAAATAAAATAACAAAAAATAAAAAAAAAAAATAAAAAAACAAAATAAAATAAAATAAAATAAAATAAAATAAAATAAAATAAAATAAAATAAAATAAAATAAAATAAAATGAAATGAAATGAAATGAAATAAAATGAAATGAAACAAAATAAAATAAAATAAAATAAATTATTATGATAATAAAACTTTGTAATAAGTTTCACAATTTTATTATTTTATGTAAAACTAAACAAAAGTTGTAATCGCCCGTCGATGGAAAAAGTGCACTCCCGAAACTAAAGAAAGGTTCTTTTAAAACAAGAAAAATGCAATAAAAACGTTTTGTTTTCATAGTAATCTGACTATTTTCATTATAAATGCATTACTTAAAAATAACTTAATTAAACTTCTCAGAAACGCTTTAGTAACACTTTGGCGTAATTATAAAGTTGAGGTATCTGTAATGTTTAGTCTATAAAAATAATAAATTCTTTTGTGTAGGCGAAATTTTGCATAAAAACGAGTGTAACATCAATATTTACACATTTTTATTATGCCTTAATTTACGGTTTAGTTTTTGGTAAATTCATTGGTACGCAGCGTATTTTGATCATTTTTGATACGTGAGGATAAAATTATCAGATTTACGCTTGAGTTGCAAGTCCAAGGCTTGTATTACAATAGGTAGTAACGTTTACCTTCAATTTTACCAACGAAGATTTTTTTTTTCAAAAACACACATTTTCGTACGTAAATAGCGATTTAACTTCGTACGGTCTCGATATGTACCGATGAAAATAGCGTTTATAATTGCAGCCTATAAAGTATTCTAGCGCAAAAACACATTCATAAATTAATATTTCATGTCAACCATATCAAGAATCAAACATCAGTCTTCTTGCATTGTAGGTAAACAGGCTGACTATTAGACCACAAATTATTTACATACATCAGTGGCGAACGGTGATTTTATTTACGGGTAACCTACAAAAAATCATCATCTATTTGTTGTTTCATAGTAGGTTCATAATATAATATTCATAATAAAGTAGTATATACAATAAATTTCTATTTTTTCTGTGGATCTGTATGATACAAAAACTCTCATCTATCAAATCAACTCAAACGATGTATACATGTAAGCAAATGTAGCTATGTTATCCCATAGGTACTTTAATAAATAACATATATGAAAGTTTATAAAAAAAAACGCAATGAATTCAGTCGGTATTAGGTATTCCCATTACGATTAAAATGTCAACTGGCCGATTTGTTCTAGAAAAGAATAATGTCAAAAATGTCCGCGTCGAGCGCCACATGTGCTGCTAAATGACACATGAAAGTAATTATGGTCATATGTCAAAAGTATCAGCTCAAAGAAAAATAGCTTTTAAGAAATAATTTTTGAACTACTGTTTTCCAAATCGAGAATCTTCAGATAATTTGTGAAATTTGCAAGTTTACTCTAGGAAAAAAAACCGTCACTGGGTTTAGATGTTCAAAATATAGTAATTTATTTGTAGGAAGAAACAAGTTGGAATACTCGGCAAGTTTCTTGGCTCACTGTTGGCGCTAGGCGTGCTTTAATTATTGTTTTATTTGTGTTCGGAGAAAAATTCAAATGTTGGCATTGATTTATAAGAAAAAGTTATTATTTGTTTGTTTTTCTGTAAAAAAAGTTACCGTACAACATTATTATGGATAGTCAAATATAATAGTAAGCTGCGCATAATCGCGTAAACACACGATTCGCCCCCGCTTTACGTCGCTAATTATAATTTCTATACATAAAATATGTGGCGGGTCGACAACGACGGCACGAGCCGAACATTGCCGAACGCCGACGTAGAGCGTACGAACAGGCCAAACCGGCTCAGAGAATACTACCGGATTCCGACCTCACCGCACGCGTCTTCGAGGCACAAAATTACCGCCAATTTAGATTTACCAACTTCATTTTATTTTGCCTAATATAGTTATTAGAATCCTTCTTTCAATGTGTTAGTTTCAGTAGTTTAGTTTCGTGAATAAATCTTTGTGTAAAACGTAAGTACCCTGTTTTACTTGCTCTCATTCTGTGCACCCACATAACTTTGTACATCACAAAATTAGGCCACCAACTAGGTGCCGACATAAAAGTGGTATACCCCGACGTTTGAACACGAAAACACAACATTAAACAATCAATCACGGTGACCCCATTCAAATTCCATAAAAATTGCGCAAAATTTCAGACAGAAATATCTTCGCTTGACAAAATTGTACAACAATTACTTTTTTTCGGTCGGTACATGAAAAATTTAAAATTTCATTTTTAATTTGATTGCACTTTTAATTTATTTGTAATTAATCAAGGTTAATCTATTTCAAGGTTAACTTATTGTAAGGTTAATTAATTTAGTATAATAGAATTATATTATAATAATTATAATATATAATAGAATTAGATTTTTCAAAGACCGAGCGAATCGAGTGAATTTTTCTGTCGGTAACAATCTTCAATGTAAATGTAACTAATGTAAATGTAATTAATGTAACTAGTGAATTGATTAAACTGTGATTAATTTCTTAACAATATTACTCGGCCGGGATTAATTCAAACAGGTGATTCATAATTTAACTAAAATTATTATAAACAAACATAATATAATACGTTCGAGCGACTCGCTCACCAAAAATCGCACGCCGAGTAATACATTCCTACAACACATATAAATTTTATTTTTTTTTATTTTTCTTGAGTCGAACACACAAACAATTCACACGAACATTTACATAGGGTGCCAGATTGAGTAGAGGTACTTACAGGGTACCGGAACATAATTATTTTTGACAAATATTATATGGCGAGACAAGCGTGACGTAGGCATCCGAAAGTTTTCTACTTGTGAACGCACTGCGGGAGTAAGTTTTTTTTTTTACCAGCGAAATCTATCGGAAATATTTTTCAGCTGGCGCAGTCGTTCACAATACTTGCAATTTGTAAAATTTTATTTTTGTAAACAACTTGAAACTATCAAACAAACAGATATTCGGGCGGCTAAGCCGACGAATGTTTAACTTAGTACGTGGACATTAGTATCCATACTTTTTTTCTATATACATTATATCGTGTGACTGTACTATATATGTTTATATTTTTAACCTAGGCTATGCATGTTATTATGTGTTACAGATTTGAAGTTTTACCATAAACATTTTTAAACTTGATATATTGTACAACGGACAATCAAAAGGAATATTAATATTGAGGGGACCACTCAGGCTTGGAGAATACAAATACCTAATAGTTGGAAAATGTGTTCCGCCGTATGGTAAAATAATTATTTAAATTTTCTGTTTTTAATTTTCTTTTCTATAACTTGCACAGTACATACATAACAAATAGTGACTCTGACATTTAAAAAATAAATATTTTTGTTTGAAATTTAAATTTAAATTTAAATTTAAATCTAATAATTTAAACTTAACTTTTTAATACAACTACACTCATTATTGAATACTTTTATTTCAATATTTTAACTTATACTGTAATCATTATTACATACATTTTTCTGAATTTTTTTTTAAAAACGAATATTTTTAAACTGTAAACAATGGCTAACAAGGACAACACTGACTTGACAAATATCAACACAGCAAACAACATGTTCCACACGGATAGGATTAGCGTTAAACTACCACAGCTATGGGTGAACAACATCGAACTTTGGTTTAAACAGATAGAAGCACAATTCGAGTTGGCAAACATAGTTTCAGAAGACGCACGTTATAGTCACTTAGTGTCAAAACTTGAACAAGCGCACATAGAACAAGTTTCAGATATTTTACTCATGGAACCGAACCGAGCAAAATATACGAGGCTGAAGGAAGCTATAATCCAACGCATGGGCTGTCCACAGGACAGAAGGAGAGAAAAACTGTTTTCTTCCTTACAGCTTGGGGATCGAAACCCATCCAGCCTACTTAGAGAGATGCGGACGCTAGCAATAGGTTTACAAATAGACGAAACGACGTTGCAATACTTGTGGATACAACAACTGCCCAAGACGATCCAAGCGCATTTAGCCATAAGCGAAGATGACTGGGATAGGCAAGCGACGATAGCAGATCGCCTAATACAGGTGTACACACAGGATAATGTAGCGGTAGTAGGTACCAACAATAAAAATAACATTTGTAGTTTAGAACAGTCCGTACAAGCTCTAACCCATAAGGTAGAGAGTTTATTTCACACAATCAACAAACAGCATAGTCACAACAACAATAACAATAGATTCAAACACACAACAAGTAACAGCAGTAACAATTTCAATAACAACAAATACAACAACAATTTCAACAAAACAAGCTATAGGGCCAACGGAAATAACAAGAAAACTATTCTTTGTTACTTCCACACAAAATTTGGCGATCAAGCTAAGAAATGCGTCACACCATGTGAATTTAAACCGCATCTAGCTTCAAAAAACTAGATGGTCGAATCATAGCGGAGGCGGCTGATTCAACCAACACAACACGTCTCTTTGTTAAAGATCGTGATACCGGTGTGTCATACCTCGTTGACTCCGGATCGGAAATATCATTAATTCCTAGATCTTTACACAAACGCCATGGAGAAAAGTCTAAGCTAATTCTCTATGCAGCGAACGGGACTACGATCCAGAATTTCGGAGTTACCACGGTAACACTGAATCTGGGATGTAAACAAATGTTTACATGGAAGTTTATAATAGCGGATACGACACGCCCTATTATAGGAGCAGATTTTCTCCACAACTTCCACCTGTTAGTAGATGTTAGGAACAAACGGTTAGTAGACAATACAAACGGCAAGATAGTCAGAGCATTTGACATCTCCACAAACAACAACATAACATGTTCCATATCATTAACAGACAAAACCAACATTTACCACTCACTCATATTGAAGTATCCACAACTAGTAGATATCAATAAACCATACGCAGGGCTGGATAAACACAACACAATCCACCATATAGATACCCGTGGCAAACCCGTTATGTGTAAGACTCGTCGGCTGTCCCCAGAACTACTGAGGCAGGCGAAGCAAGAGTTCGATCACATGGTGGCTCAAGGTATTTGTAGACCCTCCAAGAGTGAGTGGGCCTCTCCATTGCATATGGTGAAGAAGAGCGATGGTACTTATCGCCCTTGTGGCGATTACCGTAGCTTAAACGCACAGACGGTACCTGATCGTTATTCCTTGCCACATATCCACGATATATGCAATGACTTATTTAACTGTAAAATTTTTTCCAAAATTGACTTACAACGAGCATATCACCAAATTCCAATTAATGAAACTGACATTAAAAAGACAGCTATAACCACACCATTCGGGTTATTTGAATTTGTAAGAATGCCATTCGGACTATCATGCGCTGCACAAACATTCCAACGGCACATCAACGAAGTCACAAGAGGTCTAGAAGGAGTACACGCATATATCGACGATATATTGATCGCTTCACCAGACGAAGAAACACATGTGGAACACTTAAAAGCTTTGTTCCAGCGACTTCAAGATCATGGAATGGTGGTAAACCCATCTAAATGCGAGTTTGCCAAGAAAACACTGTTATTTCTTGGTTATGAAATTTCGGCTGAAGGCATCGGACCCTCGCCAACAAAAGTGGAAGCCATCACGAACCTCAACAAGCCAGAAACCATTAAGCAGTTGAGAAGATTCTTGGCCATGGGAAACTTCTACCGAAGATTCATACCACGAGCAGCACACAAATTGATACGACTACACGATTACCTCAAGGGAGCAAAAAAGAATGACAACAGAAAAGTAGAGTGGAACGAAGTCACTACACACGATTTCGAAGAGGTCAAGAACTCGCTGATCAACGCCACTAAGCTTAGCTACCCAGAGGAAAGCAGCAAGATGTCAGTGTGGACAGACGCCTCAGATTACGCAATCGGAGGCGTGCTACAACAAACCACAGACGGCATCAACTACAAACCGATAAGTTTCTTCTCAAAAAAGTTGAACAAGGCTCAGTGTTCATATAGTACGTACGACAGGGAACTACTAGCCATTTTTGAGACTGTAAGGTACTTTCAACATTATCTGGAGGGCAGAGAATTCTGTATATACACGGACCATAAACCACTACAATTCGTGTTTAGAAGGAAAAGTCACGACAAAGAAAGCCCCAGACAACTCAGATATCTAGACTACATCTCACAGTTCAGCACGGACATCAAATACATAAAAGGAGAAGACAACGTCGTCGCCGATACCTTATCAAGAATCGACATGATCGAACAAGAGGCAAACATATCGTTCGAAAAGATCCATAAAGAACAAAGGCAGGACAACGAACTACTCGCACTCTTGGACGACAAGAACACTGCTCTGAACCTGATCAAAACCAACATGCAGGGACAAGAAATCGTCTTCGATCTCAACAAAGGCAACATGCGACCGTACATCCCAAAAACGCTACAGAGATCTTTCTTCAACCAAGTGCATAACCTCAACCATGCAGGAGCCGACGCCACGACCAAGACCATCAGTCAAAGAGGCGTCTGGAAAAATATGAAAGCAGACTGCGCAGCTTGGACGAAGGCCTGCATACCCTGTCAGAAGAGCAAAGTCAACAAACACACGAGGACACCGATCATCAAGATCGACATGCCGAGACAGAAATTCTGCGTGGTCCATGTCGACCTCATCGGACCTTTTCCACCATCAGAGGGACTGAGGTACTGCCTCACATGTATCGACCGATACACTCGATGGGCGGAAGTAATCCCTATCGCAGATATCCAGACCCACACAATCATCAGAGCCATCTGGGACAACTGGATTGCGAGATACGGCGTACCGGAGAAAATTATAACTGATCAGGGTAGGCAATTCATGTCTACGGACTTTAACTTGTTTTGTTCCAGATCAGGCATAGCACACTCCAACACGACGCCTTACCATCCACAAAGTAATGGCATGATCGAGCGATTTCATAGAACGCTGAAGACGGCCATTAAAGCTCACCACCCTGTTCCGTGGACAAAATCGATCAGCACCATACTACTCGGACTGAGGGCCACACTGCGCACGAATGCAGAGCACTCAGTAGCAGAGATGCTGTATGGGTGCAAACTAAAGTTACCAGCAGACATCCTGGAGCAGACGAACGACTACATTGACCCGGACTCCTACACTAGGCAACTGGTAAAGTTCATGCAAAACGTCAAACCAAGGCCAGTCGAGCACCACAATAAAGGTAACGTTTTCATCCACCCGGAACTAAAGAGAGCCACACACTTGTTTCTGAGGGACGACAGAGTGTACAAACCCCTGATGCCGAACTACAAGGGGCCCTACAAGGTCATCACCAGGGCGGAAAAGACGGTAACACTGGACGTGGATGGCGAACATAAAAAGGTTTCGCTGGACAGGTGCAAGCCGGCGTTCCAGACAGCGGAAGAACGAGCCAGTCCAGCAGAAACGGAAACACCAACAGAACAACCGGCATACACAACGCGTAGCGGCAGGAGGGGGATACAGCGTCAGTTTTGAAAAACAGATTTCAAAACTTGGAAGGGGGCTGTGTGGCGGGTCGACAACGACGGCACGAGCCGAACATTGCCGAACGCCGACGTAGAGCGTACGAACAGGCCAAACCGGCTCAGAGAATACTACCGGATTCCGACCTCACCGCACGCGTCTTCGAGGCACAAAATTACCGCCAATTTAGATTTACCAACTTCATTTTATTTTGCCTAATATAGTTATTAGAATCCTTCTTTCAATGTGTTAGCTTCAGTAGTTTAGTTTCGTGAATAAATCTTTGTGTAAAACGTAAGTACCCTGTTTTACTTGCTCTCATTCTGTGCACCCACATAACTTTGTACATCACAAAATTAGGCCACCAACTAGGTGCCGACATAAATACAACGTAAAGACATGTATTTCAATAACTTTCTAAGAATATTATTTATTGTTTCAGAATTAACGTTGTAGAATGACATTTTGAATGTATTATGAATACGTCTTTCAATTTTTTTAAATGAGTACGTATTTTTATTTCAAAATTTACTTTGTGGAATAAAAAACTAAATATCTCTTTTATAAATAGAACTCTCGGAGTTCGCAAATCACATTATACGAGTAGATTTAAATCATTATTTTCATTCGCATAAAATTGAATTCTTGTATTCTGTTACGTATGGAACCATAACAATGAATAATTTATAAAATGTTGAAATCAAAAACAATTTCAAATCGGACAAAACATGTATTTATAATATTGTATTTTAAAATTATTCAACCCTGTTTTCATATTTTCAAGTTTTCGTAAATATTTTTAAAAACCCACCCCACCCTTCCCCTTTCATCCAACCCTATCAGTTCTTGAGTACTATTTTGTACAATTATCTCGGTTTAGTTTTTATTTAAATCTGATCATGGGTAATTCTGAATACCCAAAACTTGTATTCTAACTAATATGTAATATTTTATGAGTTTTTACGTAACACAAAAATGTTTTACATATTATAAATATAAAAAGAGCGTTTGTGTGCTTGTATAATAAGGTGTAGTGCATAATTTTGGCATTTTTTTTTTGCGTTTTGGGGAATTTCATGCAATGTGGGCAATATTTAAAGATTAAACTTCATCGTAAATCACCCATTGCCGCGTGGGTAGTTGTGGGATGAATTTCGAAAATGGAATGACCATATCAGCCAATGGGTTGCCGCCATTTTCACTAAATTTATGGCGGATTATCACTTTCGCATAGATTTGTTTGGACCTTCCAATAATCATACTTCGAAATTTGAAAACGCTAGCCGGTATTTTTGCAGTAAGAAAATTACACTGGTTATTTTAACAAACATTTTACTTTAAGTATTATAAAACAGTTAAACCAAGGCGGACTAAGGGGGGATTTGAATCCCCCATACACCAATTTTACTTTGATAACTCAAGTATTATTAAAGCCATTTGCCGTATATTTTTGGTAATCCTGAAATTAATAAAAATAAGCATTTTCCGGTTATTGTTTTTAAATTTTGAAATAGTTTTTTTTTTTTATAAAACAAAAAAACACGTTAATAATACAAAGGTCAATTTCAATTTATGTACATAGGCATTCGAATCAATTTTGCTTTGCAAAAATCAACGTTTAGCTGTCCCGTTTTCATCACCCCAAAAATATTTTTTTTAAAGAAAAAGCATTGTTATAAAATTATCTGTGTCGGTAATTTTTACGTTTTTCACATTTATTTGTCGTATTTGTATATTGTACGTCCAAAAACAGCAGAAAAAGCTGGGCGCTTTTTTAAGTTTTTTTAACAATAGGTACACAAAAATGCATAATCCAGGGAAAAAACGGTACACGTTAATATGAAGAAAGGAGAGACCGCGAGGCCACACTTGCCTAGTTTACAAGGCTTCTCGACGTTCCTTGTTTGTTGGCAGTTCATGTCAGAACTACGGGACGCGAACTTGACTTGGGAGGATGTATAGTAGGTGGCAGCTGACTGAGATGCCGGGATACGCGCCGCACCGTCTAGGGAACGGACATGGGGTTACGATGATGACCACGGGACTGCAACCCTATACCATGATTTAATCATTAAAGTATGGAGCTCCATTTATCTTAACAAACTGCGGCAATATTTATTAAAATTTGCGAATCCTTCGGACTTAGGGGTGATATTAAAATTGCGTTATTCGAGTAACCGCAATAAACTGAAACTAATTCCATATTTTATACACATAAGGCTGAAGAACAGGGTCAATTTATTGCCGAATTATACGGCTTTACGATATAAAGTCTGCCATACCTTTCCTCTTGCTTTGTGGGCCAAACTAGAATAAAACGAATTTGTTCCATAACACTACGCGTTGACTGGTTTGTCAACGCTAGTTAATATATTGCTCTTGTGATTTAATAAAAAATGTTTTTTTTTTGTTCTGCTTACGTATATACAGCATTGTTTAAATTAATGGAATAAAATTCCTTGTTATCATAAAATACGTTTTTTATTAATATTTTGAGTTACAGGTCACGGACAATCATTAAATATTTTTAATTAAATAGGATGTATATCTTTCTTTTGCTTTAATAACAGCCTGAACACGTTTTGGCATGGACTCAATAAAACCTGGGCAACTTTCTTTTATTCTGTCATCTGGAAACCACATCTGAATAACAGCTTCTATCATCTTTATCTTGGTGGTGTAGTCCAATTTTTGTATCCTTAATTAACAAGTCGCCCACAAATTTTCTATGAGGTTAAGGTCAGGTGAATTTCCAGACGTCTAAAAGAGTTATCTTTTTATCATTAAAATACTTAAGCATAAACTTCGATACTTGACAAAGAGCTGAGTCTTGTTGAAATACAGCCCCACCATAAGAACAATATTTACTCAGTTCTGTACTCAAATGCTGCTTCAATAGAGCTTTATACTTCGGGCTATTCATCAGTCCTTCTATTGGTATGAAAGATCCGGTCCCCATAAACGACAAGCAGCCGCAAAACATCTTCTTCACAGGATATTTCACCGTTTGGTTAATATGAGCCACAGTAAATTTTTCATCCCCACTTTTTCTAACGAATTTTGTGCGATATCCCTGCACGAGAAAGTGGGTCTCATCTGGAATCAGCACCATCTTCCAGTCTTCTACAATCCATTTGGTATATTTTTTAGCCCAAATGAGGCTTTGCTTTATCATACGTGACGTCAAAAGTTGTTTTTTCTGTGGTTTAATTGCTTTTCCTCCAGATTCATTGAGTCTTTTTCGTACTGTTGAGTCATGTATCATCATCTTAGTAGCTGTCATTTTTTTGCTTCAACCGACTCTGCTTCCCTTTTCTGCTTAATAATCTTGCTGACTGCTCCCTGACTCATAAAACATTCATTTGCAATCTCCTTCTGAGTCATTGATGTATGTTCACTTAAGGTTATAATCTTTTCCCCTTTCCTCGGCGTGATATTCATAATTTAAACCAACTCAAAAACACTGTTTAATATGCAGGCAAATTATAATTTTAGTTTTTTAATAAAAAAATGTGAAAAAAAACAACAGATAGTACACCAATAAACACCAATATAATCTCTCTAAAGATTAATGAACTATAAGTAATAATTTTTGGCGTAAAACAACTGTCAAATTGACATATGAGTGTTGCTATACCTAAAAAATTACAGAAATTACTCTTATTCCATTAATTCGTAAAATACTGTATTTCTTATGTAGCGACCGACTAAAGTTTTGGTTTTAGCCAATAAAACGAGTTTTGGCCGCGGTTTCGATTCCGGCCTAAAATTGGCTAGAATTCCTTCGATCATTAAACCTTTGATCAGGATGTGTCAAATTACCTTCGACTTTACTCGGGTGTATCTTAAGGCTCATGATACTATTATTTTGTACTATTAGATATTTATTTTTATATTTATTCAACCTCTTATTTTATAATTTGTTTCTATTGATTTCAATGATACTATTATTTTGTATAATTTATTATGTATCATACTGTATAATTTGTATTTTAATATTTATATCTGATCATTTTTTTTACGTTGTCTTCTTTGGAATTATATTATTTTTTATTAATATTTTGTTTTTCTGTGATTTTTACAGCATTTTAATTTATTGAAGTTATTTTAATTTTATCGTCGTAAAAGTTTTGAAAACCTGAAAATGGAAAATAAATCATGTTAATTTCTCCATACTCGTTTCCGAGCCGGCCATTCGTTAGCGATTGGAGAATTCACAAAATAAATTACGTCTACCAGTTACCACAACAAAGATAAACTGCAATCTTGTACATCTATTCGTTGGTTCCGTGATGTAGAGGTTAGCGCGTTTGCCTACCAAGCAAGAGGTCTCGGGTTCGATTCGACATGGATATTATATAATATTAATTAAATATGATGTTTTTACACAAAAATATGTCATATACCCTGAACTGGCCCCTGAAGCGTAGGTAAGGCTGAAACCCTGATAATCTTACCTTTATTTAACAATTATGTCAGGAAAGGAAATGATGACCATATTTATATTATTTTTTATTTGTAAATGTACCCATTTAGGTTATTGACATAGAACTAATATTGAATTAAAAGTGTTTAAATATATTTATACAAAAATGAAAAATGTACTACAAATTAAAAAACTAAACTTGGCGGCCTCCTTGGTGTAGTGGTCAAGACGCTTGACTCACACACGAAAGGTTCCGGGTTTGATTCCCGGTGAAAACACAAATATTACAATGTGATTTTTCTCAAGTCTCGGTGTTATGTGATGTAATTCACCACTGTAATTGTGGTGCAAAAATAAATAAATAAGTACAACATCTTAACGACAATAAACCACATATTAAAACAAATAACAAAGGTCTCTAAAATAGAAATGTTTGGGTTAGTTATAAAATACAAATACATTTTTAAAAAATAAAATAAAAAATTTAATCGCTAGGTATAACCTTGGGAATTATTCTGAACGCTTTCGCAAGTTAAGAAAAGGCTTATTAAGCATGTATTCAGTATGTCAATAAGTGCTAAAAAAGTATTATGTACACTTGCGAAGGCGTTCAGAATACCAGCCCTGTTATGTGATAGCTGACAACGATTCTTGGAATGTTTTTTTTTTGTTTAAAAGGTACGGACACAAAATACAAGCACGAACTAATTATCATCATCATTCCATTTCCGAAACTTGAAATTGTGTCTTATTTCAGCCCCCCTGAACATTTTTTTAAATTACAGATCATCCCTTCTGCCACCTGACTACCAAATTATCAAGGCTAAACATGCCACGTTTTTGCAGGGACATATATAAAAAAAACACATTTTTTAATGTTCCCCAAAACATTTCTCCACAATATCCATATTGATTTTGAAAATACAATGAATTTTCTAAGTCCATTTTATACATTTCTCTCGGTGTTCGTGGTACGAGATTTTTCCCTATTACGACTTTGCCAGTTTTCCTAGTAGGGTAAAGAAGGTAATGATTGCCCGCTTAAGGAACTTTCGACTTTAAATGGTGGTAGGTTTGACCGTACTCATCCAATAACAATAAAAGAGTTCAACATCAAATCTTCATATTTTTATATCTTACACCTTTGCATTTAATCGCTTCCACTGTATTAAAATTATATATTTTTTTAACATTAAAAATAAAGTTCATAAAATCACAGTGATTGCCTTCTTTTTATGGTGATTATCACAACTAAAGATATTGATTGTTTACTTTATTATTATTGATAAAAAACTATGAATTAAACTACTTTTAAAACAAAAACTTTTGCATTAAGCTGAAAATGAAAAAAAAACACATAGACATAAATAAGATTTACAATAACTTTATTTTAGCTAAAAATATTTTTTAAGTATACGTTAACATTTACAATTTCAATAAAAGGAAATTTATATAATTTTGATACATTTCATCAACAGACTTAAAAAACAAAAACAGAAACAAAAATCGATATATAATGATTACCCACTACAAATTTCAATGATTGTCCGGCTGGGCAATCATTGAAATTTGAACCATTTTATGTTACGGTTGTTGCCCACCTAGTAAAATCTAAAGTCAGATAGGTATAAAGGTTAAAAATTAACTGACTACCTCCTGGTACTATTTGTCTAATCGTTAAAATATGAATTTATTATTAAAAACACATAATAAACAAACATAAAACATATTTACAAAAGTAAAACGTTAACAAATTCCGTAAGAAATACTTGATAAATTAAAAAAAGGTCGGCAAACTTCACAAAATATTTTTTACGTCTCAGCAACGTCACGCTTTCTGTCGGTAAAGTAGATATTGTGTTTGTATTGAAACAATAGAGTCATTTTTAATATTTTGGTCAACTATTTAAATGTGTTTTTGAAAAAAGGGTGATCAAAGTGATAGCGGGCAATCACTATAGAGCGGGCAATCATTGTCTACTTGACCCAATGCTCACGACATGTTTTATATAAACTTGCAAAAACTTCAAAACCAAGGATTTTGACAAATTTGTGCATTTATTATTATGGATATTTCATATTTCACGCTCGTTTCAATTTTAATACGTAAAAATTTATATAAAATAAAAAGTAACTTCTTTTTGATAACTGCACCCTAAGGTCACAGATGGGCAGAGTATTATTTTAGTAAATACTGTGATAATTGCTTTAGAGAAAGAAAAACGAAGCTTTTGGTCAATGTGTCGTTAGGTTCGTGGTCGTTAGTTTGACCCGATTAGATATGGCAGCAAAGTATTTATCATGGGGTTATTTTATTGTAATTTAGTTAATTAATTAAAAATCAACATTCAAAACTCTGTTGTGTTGATTATATACTACGAAATTGTATTAAAACTTTCAAGGGTAAGTTTCGAGAGCTTTCTAACTTACCAAAGAGTGACAATTATAATTGTTTTCTTTATTAAGAATTTAAAAACAAAGATGAGTAGTAAGATAATGTTTTAAAAAAGAATTGAATCCCCGTTAACTGATCATTTTATTTTAGTTTATATTAGGATATTCATAAATAACGTGTAAAATAGTTTAAGATAGATTTTTTAAATTTTTCTAAATTTAAATTTCATTGATAAACCCTTACAGGTTACATACATTTAACAAAATATTTTTACTTTGAAAATTCACATTCTACTGTTAATAATAATATTTTTAACATCTTTTGTAAAGGTTGTCTTGAGTCTTTTGTTTAGTTTTGTCTGGTAGTTTATTGTAAAATTTTAGTCCATGATTTATTAGTCTCAATTGTCCTTTTCTCGTTTTAAAAGGTTGTACATCATTGTTAACATTTTTCTACTTATTTTGTTTATGTAAAAGCTGTAAAAATCCCAAATAAAATAAAATAAATAAATGAAAAGATGTACAATCCATTCGGATCACTTTTTTTTTGTTAATAAACGAAATATTTAAATATTATAAGTAGGGATGTGATCTTCTTAGTGATTTTTCAACATTCTTTTTAAAAAAATTAGGTCACAAGTAAATTAAGTTGTTTTCATTAAAAATTTCTTCGAGACACAAAAATGGCTTGGTGGTTGTTAAAAAATTAAATATAAATTCAGTAATTTTGTAAAAAAAATCATTTCCAATATTGATTATTTTTGTATGCTGCCCATTTACTACTTTTTAAACACAAAAAGAAGGTCAACACATTGAAAGGAAGTTTATTATACTTAACACATAGTACATTGATTAAACAGACCATTTCTACCTCAACTCTGAAACATCGCAAAAATGATTTGAAAGGTTTCCATAAATGATAAATTGGTTTGGTACCAAGATGTTATTGAAAAGTAAAAATAACAAAATCGTTTTTGTCCTTTGTGACCATACACTAAATTTTATTTGTAAAATTAATTTCCGCGATTTATGAAGTAGATTGAAAAACAAATACATTTACTAAAAACACACAAAAAACATGAAAATACAAATGGAAGTCGCGCTTTTGATTTAACAGTGTTCTCGTATATTTTGTGGAAAAAGTGTTCAGTCATTTAAATGCAATTGTCCTATCCGTTTTTTCCGTAAATGCATTTTTATTGTGTGAACAGTAGTGTTTTGGTAATGTCAGTCAATTACCTTTTGTATAAAGAAATACATGATTTCATGTGAAATGTATTGACACTTTTTTTTTAATGAATATCTAGCAAACTAAAATGTATGAATTAAAACAAAAAGGAAAAGCAAAATGATGATTATGGCAAAATCATTAAAAGCATGTATCCACACTGAGATCATCGAGGTTGACAGATATTTCAAAAGAGAAAGAGATTCTTCGTCGCTTAAATTAAATTACTATTTTTTTTATTTGTAACAAAAAAAACGTATTTAATTATTTATATATACGCCCAATGGGCATTGACTCATGTATACATAGACAATTATTTTATAAAAAGTAGAAAGACTCAATGGTTTATAATAGACTTTGTGCTAGTGGAAGCGGGAGAGAGGTGGATATAATTGAATTTGATTCAGTGATTGTTTGAAAGAAGACAACTTGTTATCAGAAAAATCAAGACAGGTATGTTTGTTGGCAGACCTAAGAATTCTAAGCATAGGGGAATGAAAACCATAGTTAGTTCTATGGTTATCGCTTTGAAAGAGTAAGTTTTGTCTGAGGTTTCTAGTTTCTAGGATATTTAATTTTATCGAGCTCAGTAGTTCAGGCGCATCAAAGAGTGAGTTGAGAATTTAAAATAGGACTATAAGGTCGGATTTATTTCAACGGTTGTGAAGAGAAGATATATTCAAGGTAGTTCCTAACTCATTGTACGTTTATAGGTCTCTGGATAAGCCCAACCTCCAGCCTATCGTTCTCAAAAACCGATGTTGAACCGATTAAATATTCTTGATGTGAACATCATAATATGGAGAACAAATAACAGAGGAATACTCTAGGTGCGGGCGAACTAGGAAACAGAAGAGAGTTTTAAGGGTATTGATATTTTTAAAGTCAGCTGTACTTCTGTTAATAAATCCAAGAATTTTTAAGGATTTATTGATAACACGTTCAATATGAATTGTAAAAGAAAGTTAAGTGTCATATAAGTTTAGTGTATCCCGAATTCCATGATACTAAAAGCCATGTGTTTAGTTTAGAATAAACTGTGTGCATTAATACGTTTTTTTCAAGCATTTTATGGCAATTGAAATAATTCAAACTTATCTCACCTACATTAAGTCAATTTTTTCTGCCGTCAAATTTTATATTGATTTAATACATTGAATTTTGGTCAGTTTTTTGCCAAATGGGAATTTCTTCAAACCAAAGAAATATTTTGTTACTTATATAGGTTCAAAACGTATTCAATAAAAAAAAACTAATTGAATTTTTATATGACATACCTTTGAAAAAAGGAATAAAGAGGAAAGAGGAAAAGATAATATATTAAGGAATAGAAAGGAGATGTGTTTTCAGACGTGATTTTAACAGAAAAATTGTTTAAACATCTTTCATACACACAGGGTATTCACAGGACTTTTAGTATCGTGGAGTTGAAACTTATTTCTAAAAAAATGTTTAATAAACTGCATTTAAATAAATAAATAATAAATAGTATATGGGAGATGATTCCACTGTAATACGGCATGGTACTTTTAAGAAAAAAAAATTGAAGGCATGAATAGATAAAGGAATTATGTGGCAAAAACAAAAAATAGAGATATCAGAGGTTAGAATTTTAAACCCCAATACAATTATTAATAAATCTTTTTTTTCCTTTAAACCTTAATTTGCTCTCAAAAAAATTTTCTGCTACATAAGTGTAATTGGCTTAATGTAAAACGCTGTAATCTTCATTTATGTAAAATACATTTTTAAAATAAGCAACATAATGCCTTTATTGGCTTATTTTTTTCAATTATGTATCTTTTTATATATAACGTTTATGTACATTACAAAAATGCATTCAAGGCATATATAAAACGAAAAAAAAAATTGGGGCTTAATTTAAATGTGAAAACTTGGTCAAATAAACATACCCAGTAATTAGAGTAAAAGGAAGCCATCCTCTCTGAACTTTTATTCAGTAACACGAAATATGTTGATATCCAAAGATATGCGGTTAAATAAAGACATTGCTCTTCCTACTGGCATTACCATTGGCAGGCGGGTTCTGCAAGCAGTAAGATAAAACAGTTTAAGTGACCACTTTACGCACTGTAACATTCACCATTCTGCCTACATTTAAACATCTATATTCCTCCAATTCTTCCGTCTGTTGATGTTTGTGCAGTTGAAGAGCTGAAATTTTAATTGATGTGGATGAGATTCATCAGATTAAATTATTTCACCCACGTACTAAGCAACGCTAGAAAATATTTTTATTTGGATCAGATGGATTTTCAACAATATTTAGAGTTTTTCCAAATTTTTGTAGACAAGGTAGGTTTCAACCCCATAGGAAGCTGTTAATATTGACATATTAAAACAGAAATTTACAATTCGAAAAAACTCAAAGCATTGATGATACTTTTTTTTAAAGGTACTTTTGTTGCTTTTTTTTTTTTTGTATATTCAATGTGTTTTCATTATTTTGACTTAATATGATTCCATTTATTTAAAAAAATCTCGGGAAAAATACAGACATTACATTATTTCGTGGGTAAGCTGACTGCACAGCACTGTTCAAATATAAACAAAGTAGCCGCTGACATGTGCTCGCCATTTTGTGAGCGTGCGCAGTTGACAACATGTTATATATTTTAATTGCAGTCAAATAATGACCAAAGCCAATGGAAAATGTTATCCCTCTGGCGCTAACGTCTAGGGTAGTTTAAATATGAATGTACTTGAATACATATAGTAGTATCAATGCAATCAAAGCCATGACCATAACAAAATAATGTCATCTTTACCAAAGATTAGATTTCGAGTTAAAAATACTCGCCCGGGGTTTTGATTCGATTTCAAACAAAAAACTGTATTATTAATTTTACCTCAACACGGAAATAATGACTCTACTATTTGCTATGATTTATTTGTCTTATATATACACCTTTTGGGGTAATATTCGTTTATACAAAGAGGGCCCATATGCATTGCAGTAAAGATTTATAAAAAAATAATTAGTTTCCAAAAAAATAATAAAATAAATTATATTTAAAAAGTTACAAGAGTGTTAGAAGTGATTCTTATAAATAAATGTCACATTTTTTAACATTCAATTTTAATGTTTATTGTATTTTTTATTTGCTTTTTGTCCGACTGAAAGACATTGCTAGTGGCAATAAGTTCGCCATTTAAACACGTATACCATTGTTTTTTTCTCGTTGTATTTATGACATTGTATTTATTATGGTAAATATATTTTTTTTTGTTATAATTATTATTTTGAAATATAGGCAGGCTATTTTCTTGATGAATTTTTAAATCAAAATTTGCATGACTGTTCGTTATCCAAATAAAATAATAATGAGAAAAGGGCTCTTTTATATCATATTTAAAACACGTTATTTAGTACTTAATAGTTTATTATTAAGTTAAAAAAACCTTTGGAGAATAAAAGTAATCATTTTTTAAGCTGATTGGTTTGATCAAAAGTTAAGTGGACAGACAAACTAAAAACGAATTTGTCAATTTTTTTAATCAATATGTTCTGAGAACTCATGAGAAACTATGCAAAGTTTTAATTAAGTGTCAATTAAAATATAAAACGGTTATCGTATCATTACCAAAAAAAATAAAAATAGAAAAAAGTAGGTACTAACGGGTAATTTTTAAGAAATAAATTAAAAGGGAAATACCACTTTATTTATTATTTTTAAGTAATGAGAGTCTCTGAAATACTGTCGAGAAAGAAAAAATATTTTGTAATTGCATTTATAATTTTTAACTAACGCGATCTCGATTATCTCGTTGGCCACTCCCCTAATACGTTACAATAATTTTAATTTGCTTTGTTTGTAACCGTTTAAATGTGTATGTAATATTGCTACGAAACTTCACAATTATCAATGCTAAACATGTCACGCTTTTCTAGGGACAAACTTTTTATAATTTTTTTTTTTTAATTCTGCAAACATTTTTTTAAAAATTCATTTCAAATAATTATTTTTATCGTTGTTCGTAGAAAGTGATATTTTCCTATTGTCATGGGCAACGTTAGACTAGCAATAGCTTAAGGACGCAGCACGCTAATTTCTTGTTAACATGCTCTCTCTAAGTAAAGTCCTGCCATTTTGTCTGTATAAGTGAACTGACTTGTCGGTTGCTAGTTGCCGGTGGCCGGCCACTCACTTGACCACCATTTTCAATTTGAGTTGTTATTTTTATCAAACCGACGAATTAATTAGAATATCCTTAGTGAAAATGAATTTTTAATTTGCACTTCTTACCCTTATATCTTAATAACTGTTTGACTTTTTTTTCAAACGAGACTCTGAGAAGGCTGTGCTACAAACTTATTTTACACGCGGTAATGTTAAATCGCGTTACCACAAGAAAAAGACAGAATATTCTGAAATTCAGGCATTGGAAAATAAACAAAGAGACATACTGTTCAATAATACTTTCTTCATAATTTATAAAAAATCTAATACAATTAAAGCCTGTAATAGCACAAAAAAAATACAAATAAATCTAAAAAAACCGTCATTTAAGTAGCATGCACTCACGCTTATTGCCAATAACTCTGTTTTCTTTGTTATAAGTTATATTTTCGTCCTTTTTTTTTATACAGTAAAAAAGATTTCTTGTGGTTTTGCAATACTTTCATTCGTATCATATCATTCTTCGCATGGATA
The DNA here is from genome assembly GCF_059751315.1 of Micrasema longulum. Lineage (NCBI taxonomy): Eukaryota > Metazoa > Arthropoda > Insecta > Trichoptera > Brachycentridae > Micrasema > Micrasema longulum. Next base: position 171,550 of record NW_028278400.1, read on the forward strand.
AATATTGTTTGTATAAAAATCCAGCGTATTTCTACAAATTTTACCTGTTAAATCCAATGTGAAAATATTTATTTATTGATTACAAAAAATTTTACCTCATCATTTAAACAAATAAGAGAGATATATCAAGTTTTGTATTACATTTTACTCATGTTACATCATAGCCATACAAGAGTTAAGATTATATCTGTACCTTAAAACTGAAACGCTGGAAGTCACATTTTTTACAAAACTGAGCTATGAATGTCATTTTGTTCAAACTCGTATATTTAGATTCTTTTATTGCTAAAAACATTGGAGTCCTCCGGTATACCATTACTGAACTAGCTCGTACTAAAACACTGAGGAAGTAGTAGTTGTTGTGCACTTATAGTTTTTGCTATGATTTTTAAATTTTTACGTAACTGCTTTATACATCTATCTCTGTTAAAAATAAAAATCTCCTGACAATCCGGTCTTGGGTGTAAGTGGGCTTTTTCTTTACTTTTATTTTTGTATGCTATTTGTACCTTATTAATTTTTAACGAATAAAAAAAAGTGATTTCGTTTGAAAAAACTGAGCATCATAAATAACAGACTTACGTTTACACGTGTATGGCAAGGTGTTTATCTTGTTTGGAATATATAATGTACGAGTCCATATAGAATAATTGAAATGGCAAACCTTGCGAAATATACTAGACACGGTAATGATATTGTAAGCCTGAGCTTCATGTTTCCGTGACGTTTGAGTCTTGACGAAGGCCCCGTTGAAATAATTTTATCAAGTGTTATCATTATGTTTCAGTTTTGGACATTGATAAACTAGTTTCGAAATTGGGCCACTCCAATTTTGATTGCCCCCCAGCTTGGCGTGATTATTTAATGTCTGTAACTACAAAATGACCAATTATTTGATGAATTGAATGAGTTTCGTAGCTACCGTAGTTTCCATTTCCGACAGATCAAATCCTAAAAATATTCCTAAAAAAGCAACTAAAGCTCTTGTAAATGCTTATGCCGTTTCGCATCTAGATTACTGTAATGGAATATACACAAATCTCCCAAAATTTCAAACTAATAAGCTTCAATCTGTTTTCAATACAGCAGCAAGGCTTATTACGGGAGTAAAAAAATATTCTCACATCTCACAACATCTTCGAGATTTGCACTGGTTAAAAAGCCCAGAGAGAATACAATACAAGCTTTGCTGGACAGTATTCAAATTTCTTCATAAAATGGCTCCAAAATACTTACCGGACCTTTGTATTAGAAAAAATACATGTCAAAGAAAATCTACTCTTAGGTCAGCATTTGATTCAGGAAGAGGAAAACTTGTCGAAATCCAGCGCTCCCTAAACACTAGATTTGGAGATCGTGTTTTTGCCGCCGCCGGCCCCTTTGCCTGAAACCAATTGCCTTCAAACTTACGAATTGTCGACAGTCTCAGTCAGTTCAAATCCCAGCTAAAATCCCACTTCTTTAGACTATCATACCCTCAATTTTAAATTTGAAAATATTATATATCACTTTAGTTAAGTTAGGATGTAAGTTTAGGTATACAATTGTAAAGCGCCGTTGAGGTGATTTGTTACAAAAATGGCGCTATATAAATCAGCCAAATATTATTATCATTATTTTTTTATTTATGTAAGTGGTGGGAAAAATTATTTTTTCCCGCAACGGGGAGCAAAGTCTCACGACTACTATGAAACTATGTTAGAATTGAAGTGTATGTAGTTTCTATACGTAGTAAAGTAATATCACTAACTGCTCAAGATATATCGCTGCGGTGCCAGTGATGACGTGAAAGTGGGCGGAGCTATGTGAAACGTTGCCATTGGCAGAAGGCCGAAAGTGATCACTTGAACCGCACTCAGATACAGACTTCCCTAACCATAAGACGTGTTTCTTTATATGAAGCGATATATCTACAATAACCTTCTTTCTTTGGCCATCATCAAGTCATTACACTAGATATATTGGTTAAGCGATGCGATATGTGATGTCAATCGTTAATCACAAATACTTACACATTTACACAAATTAGTAACTAGGATGGGCTGTAGCACTTTACTTGCTGCGATTGGATCCTTACGCTTTACACTATTGAAGATACGGCTCCACGCGTAAAGCGGAAGGCCACCAGCAGCGAGTTCTCGACATCACACTGTTGTTATTAGATGATCAATATATGTAAAACGACGCGACGGTTGACAAAAGAGATTATGCGGATGAATAATGTCTAACAGAGGCGGGTGACAAAGGAATACTAGGTTGGGTAGGATTGGATGTGGTAAGATTACGACACATTTGAGCACCCTGTAGAGAAAAATATTTAAAATAGTAGCAACAGGAAAACGCTTTTTTAGTTCCCGAGTTTGTTTTTTTACACCACGGCTGCATTCCAGGTGACTACATATACTACAAAAACTGGGAGAATACCTTTTTCCAGTATATAAAATATGTTTGTATTCAAATGTTTCGAAACAACATTAGTTTTTTATGGATCCCAATTAATAATTATTTCCTTAAAGTCCTTCAATTTCTACTTATCTTTGTCTTACTAGATGCTGGAGAGTTCTAATATAATTATAAAGTCACATTTATTATATTTTTAAAACAGAATTCCTACCGTGCGCTCCTAGAAAGAAGATTTTCGGTTTTACACCACTAGGCGTTTTGCTAGGTTGTTTGACATTCAAAATTACTTTTATTTGAAAATGAATTATTTCAAGCTTTGTTTAATAATTATAAACAAATACTTCTCAGTGAAAAATTACACCATTATTTTAAGCGTTTATTTGAACGTTCTTTACACTCTTTCATGACACAAGCAGGCATTTTGGTTGCAATTCTTTACGCAAAGCTCACGTCACACCCGGTTGGCGGTCAAAGAACGACTAAATTCGACACTGAGCGTTTGGGCATTAGTTAAGTGTCATCATTCTTGAGGGCTCAGGGTACGTTTATATGTATTAATAGGTCAATGTGCACAACAGATTAGTTACCAAGACAACAAACTGGTTTGTTTTAGACTTAGAGTATATACATCTACATCTATATGTATATACTCTAAGGTTTTAGAACTAGAATCCCGGACGAGTGTTTTTGACTCGATGACTACACTCAGGTAAAAATCTTCAAAAAAATAATCGAGCGGAGAAGATTGCGCATTATAGTAAAGTATTTGATGCATTTGAATATCATGCTTGAAGTTTCAGGTTCGATTCCTAGTAATATCGACATCAAATATTCAATAAAAAGGACGTTTTACACGAAAATATTTTATTGAGCCTGGCCTAGCAACTGAAACTGAAGACTGATCGGCAAATATTTTGGTCATTTGGATTGGATTTGGATATTTTGGAAATAAATTTTACGTTTATAATTTATGTAGTTAAAAAAAAAACTACATTTTTTTTCCTTTTACTGAAACGCATCTTCGAAAATTGTTGAAGTATGATTATGTTTTAAACATTTTCTTCAAAACAAGCAGCCTTTCGACTAATTCAGTTTCAGAGTTAGGCATTTATTTTAATTGAAAAATGAGATATTTTTTATATATTATCTAATGCAAAGTATTTAAAGTGTTCTTTAATAAAAACCGCATTAATTAAATTTGCTTTCCAATTAACTTTGAATATAAAATTTATGATTTTAAAAATGCTATTAAAGCATTGGGCCAAGTGGAATACGTAGTACGTTATAAAAAAGTTACTTCATATGGAATGAAAAAAAACTCGTTCCAGTTAAAGCTTGCATGATATGAAATATAAAAGTTTGTTTCGTATCGAGTTTCCTAAAACAGGTCATAATTTATAGGGCCTCGAAATAAATCATGAGAAGGGAGGAATGGCCCTGATTAATATGTTCAATTTAAAAATTTCTGCCATTTATTTGTTAAGTTTCACCGAAATATTCGTCGGAAATAAAGTCTCTTACGCTTTTAACTGCTCTCTCGAAAACGCAGTAAAGTCCTTGTTTTTGAAAATAATGTTACGCACTTTAAAATACAATAAATCTTTTTAAGGGTAAGAATCTAATTCAAATATTTCATTTTTCGCATGAGAGATGTTTGTTTTTCAACCTCCTTAAACCACAAATGTTACTTTTTGTTCTTTATTAATAATGGGCGGCCATTGTAGTGCATTGGTTGCGACACTTGCCTTATGAATGAGTTTCTGGATTGATTTGCAGTTTGCGTTTTCGTAAGTCTAGATTTTCAGTAATATGATTGCAAGGATTAAAATGATAATTGGATTTGTGATCTTAAATATAAGGCAATTATATATTTTTAGCATAGTAATGTTTGTGAAAGCAAACTATTCTATCGAATCCCAAAAGGAACACTCCCACACTACCAGAAGTCAAATTAAAGGATGGGTCATGGGGTCTATCACAAACTCTGAATTCGGGCAAAGAAATTTCAGGTTTCTGAGCTTTAAAATATTCAATATGTTACCCGAACATTGTAAAACCATGACCCGGATTCAATTTAATAAATTTGTAAAAAAATTGTTACTGGGTTGAGGTCGAGAAGGATCGGAAAATTTACTCAAAATACATTCTCAAATAATAAACGGTATTAATTAATATTGTATAACTTTATAGTTAATTAACTGGTAGGGAGTAATTTTATTGTTCATTTTTGCATAAAAATGTCTGCCTTAATACCTAGTTAAGCAGACTATACATGATCCAGAGAAATCTAATACCTAAGTGTGTATGTAGTAGATAAAATAATTGTTATTTTTGTGAACAAACTATGATTTTTTTTAAATTATTATTATTATTAAATCAAGGCTCCTGACTTTGGAGTATGCTTCTTCTTCCATGCACCGCCTTTGGTCACTTTCAAGAAATGCCTGAAACTTTATTGTACATATATCTACATGAGAGAGTGCGGATATTATCCTTCGCTCTACCCGGCTGAGTTTCTCCAGGGGATGCTTGGCAACAACAGTTTAGAGACTAGAAAGAATGTGTACTTTACACATTTTTATCGATTGTTGCGCGGTGTGGTCAATAATCCTGAGATTATGAGGAGAATTGGTCTGTATTTTTCTGATAATTACCTAAGACAGCGTCAGCATAGATTGTTTCATATTCCAATATACAAAACCAACCTGCCTATATTTATTCCTGTTGGAAGGGCTACCACTATGCCAACAACATCGCTCTGGATGTTGATCATACATATATCCGAAGGGGTTTTCCGGAGCAGGATTCTCCTAATACATTGACAAAATTCTCTTTAATGTTTGTATTTTATTTATTGTCATAACATCTACTCCTTAAATTTTAGTTTGTTTTGTACATGTTATCTTTTTAATTAATGAATTCAATTGAATGAAATTGAATCATTTGAATCCAATCTTTATTTTTTATTTTATTTCTCTTTTTTCCTAGATTATCTTCTTGTCTATCAAAAAAATATAGTTAATTCAAAAATAAATTATGTTTTTATACATTTGTACGTAATTTATTTTTTAAATTACAAATTTTGACAAATATGTTTCTCGGTTGTCTGGAAGATTTTATTTTTAGCAACAAACCCGCCAAAATGCATATATTTTTGTTTTTGAGGTTTGGTTAAATAAATATTTCGTCACAATTGAGTCTTTTATATTATGGACCAAAAACATAAATTAAATACGAATTTGTTTGGAAGTGTTTGATTTCGTCTAAATGTTTTTTTTTCTATGCAAATATACTACTTATCTTGAAGATGTCGCAAAAGCGATAAAACCGGTTTCTGGTTACTCCGAATTTGCAAATATAAGTATCACTTGACCTTCAAGGTCAAAAACTAGAACGGCAATTCGAGGCACTGCCGAACCGTTTTGGATAAAACAAATAGCACCACAGCTGCGCTACATTCCACGGCACTTTATACACAATGTTGTCACGCTGCGCCTTTGTAGTGTAATTTGACTTTTATGTCAATAATAGATACAATGATTTTAGTTGATTATATAAACAAAAAAATGTTTTTTTTTTACTTTTAATATTTTATTTATTAAAAACAGCCAGGCCGCTTTCATCCTCAAACTGTTATGATCACTTGCTAAAAAAGTATTGATCACAAAAACGGCAGATCTCAATTAGCAGAAAGCACCCACAGAACTAGGAAAATCTTACGGTATAGATGCTGATGGAAAAATCAATTATTCCAGTAATCTAGTTCTCTAAAATAAATTAACGTGAACAAATAGATCATTAATTCATTAATTTGAAAATACCTGTAATAAAATAAACATGTTTTAATAAAGAATGTTACCTCATACATTTAAAGTTTGAATGAGGTATTATTCAATATATGATTATATGTTTTCTACAAAATGCATATTTTAGGTTGTGTGGTCAGCCAGACTTCAAAAAATCACAAAAATTCGTTGTTAACATAATCATTTTTAAAGTGATTACTACAAACGAATTATGTGATTCTTTACAATAAAATTCTCTAAAATAAATATAAAATAATACGTTCAATACATAATGACATAACATACATCAGAGGTTTACGAAGAGTGGCTTTTTTCTGCAAAATGCCCATCTTGGGTTGTGTGGTAAACCAGACTTTAAAGATTATTAAGTCAAATACATAATAATTTAATTTTTGTATCATAAAAAAAATATTATTTTTAATCATTTTTCAAAGTAAAAAACATTCCAACTGTTGTGAAGATTTGATAATTGACTTTTTTCATATTAGTACTGTTATTTCAGTATTACTTTAATGTGGCTGGTTGTTTTTTGCGTAACTACGTTCCATTTATGATTCATAAATCACATTTTTAAAATGTGCCATCAAATGTGCAAGATAATTTATCTTATACTGCACTAATGTTACATCAATTAAAGTGCCTCATATATCATCCCTTGGCTTTAGCTTCTCGAGAACAGTGTAAGGGGAAGTTCGAATTCCCTACTGAGCTGTTGCCTAATGTTAGTGCAGCTAAAAAGTTATGTGAGCATATTCTGTAAATATTTCAACAATTTTTCGAGCAGCCAAAGAAAAGTGACATCTTTTATTGATGCATTCTGGAAAATATCACGTTTTTAAGATACATATTTCTTATTAATTTTGGATTGTTTTCATACGTTGCGTTTGTTGCAACACGTTTTTGTTTTTATTGAATAAAACACAAAGAATATTTTAGTTATAAAAAACGTTTGTACCATCAAATTTTGTAACGCAAATATATATTAATATCAATTGTAGTTTGAAAAATAGTACCTCCTTTTTATTGAAAGAAGCCATTTAATGCTGAAGTCTGATCATTAGCGATTTGAATCTTCATCTCGACATTATTTAATATTTTTTTCTCTATTGATTTACTGACGTTGTGAAAGTTTTATTTACATTTTATGGTTTTTGGGGCCGGTTATTTGGTGATTAGTAAAAGATTAAAATCAAGGGTGATATTTAATATTTTCAAAATGTATTCCTTTTTCATACAAAAACATTTATGTTTTCAAAATTGTTGCTTTTTCTTTCGATATTTCATTATTTCTTATAATTAACAATTGAATCAAAAACTATGTTTTAAACGTGGTATTTTTTGTAATAATTGGTGTCAGTGGCGAGCGGTGAGTTTTTAAATTGATAAGCTGCAGAAATTCTGTTAAAATGTTCATGGCAGCAGAATGGTACATCCTAAAGTAGATTTTTTTATATTTGATAAATAATCCATAATTTTTTCACTTGCACGGTCATAAATTACCGATTAATTACAGAATAATTAAATAAAATAATGGTTCTTATTAAAAAGTGTTGAAATACTAAATTGCATTCAAGAAAGCTGCAAGAATTAATAATAATTATAACGCAGAATTGTTTCTAACATTAACTTGAAATTTGGGGCTGAGAGCCGTAATAAAATTAATATTTCATCTTTTTCCGTACAAGCTCCTTTAATCCATTAGTAATAATTTCGGACAGTAAATGCTTACTGGTTTGCTGTATGGAATAAAGTTTAAACCAAATGTGATGTATTTTTACCGACCCGAGAAATACAGACGATGGCTCATGATGTATTTCTTATAATAATGCAACATAAAACGTTACTTTCGATGTCAAAAAAATATGGTAAGCTGCAAATAATCGGTTATTAGAATGATTTGCCCCTGATAGATTTAGAAAATGTGGTTTTAAATAATTTTGCCGGTTTTTTTTTATTTCGTTGAAAAATAAAAAATCTCCAGCATGTGAGAAAAAATATAAATTATAAATCAATACTTTAGTTATATTAAGAGTCATAATGCGATTTTCATACAAATGTAAATCAAATCCATCTTTGAAAGTGTTCTAAGTGGAACTAAATTAATACAATAATTCTCACAAAACTTTGATTCTTAAATCCCCAGCGAGTTCCGTGCAACTCTCATTTTTAATCCAAACATTATTCCGTTTATTCGCTGCATGATCCCGAGCAGAAGTTCGGTGTCTAGAATAAGAGCATTATATCTCATCATCATCAGGACAGAATATAATCCCCGCTAGCGGTGTGCCGTTAATCTTCCCTACTTATTCACACGGGGCCGACCCCCTCCCCGCCGTAATCCTGCTCCGGACCTGGCCTGCCTTAAATCACGAGCCACCTCTGACCAGAATGACCTAGAAGGAATTTCTAGAATAAAATACGCCCCTTAAACTAACGGGATGTCGTGCAGGAGACATGCACAAAATACGCTTATTTAAAATGTACTTCATACAGTGGATGCTCGAGAATTATATTTAGCAATATCAACATATTAACCATTTTTCATTAGGATGTCTTAGGATTTCTATTATTTATTATTTGTTGAAGTTACTTAGCACTTAGAGTAACCGCATTAAACTTTTTACCTCAATGCTCATTTAGCCTACTTTAGAAGGTTAAAATTGTGTAGGATTTTTATTGTTTCGGGTATTTTTTTTAAGATCAAAAAGATATTAATCAAAAAATATGTTTTTATTTGATGATAAAAAACAAAACATAAAATTTTAAGATTGAGAATTTTTTTTTACAAAACCTGTTTCTGGTAAGTAAACGAAATATATAAGAAATTAATATAAACAAAATTTTGAGTTTGTCAAAATTTTTGTAGACAAGGACTGGATCCAACTCCCTGGGGAGCTGTTTATATTAACATATTACAACAGAGATGAAGAACATTTAAGAGAAGGTTATTTAGAAGTCTAGGCATCTACAGGGCTTATGACCTGTCAATGGCTGGTTTAAGTGGCCACTTTACACACTGTGTAACATTCACCATTCTGCCTATATTTGAACATCTATATTCCTTCAATTCTTTCATATTTTGATATTTGTGAAGTTAAAGAGCTGAAACCTTTATTTATGCGGGTGAGATTCTCTTAAATGTTCTTCATCTCTGTTGTAATATGTTAATATAAACAGCTCCCCAGGGATTTGAATCCAGTCCTTGTCTACAAAAATATGACTTCAACGCTTGCGTGGACTATTATGGTAGTCCTTAGGATTTCACTCCAAATTTAATACTCGTGTGCAAATTTAACACTCAGCATCTGCGTGGCACTGAGTAGATTTGCTCTCGAAGAATACGCGGAAGCTTAACTCGCAAATTTCTACGAGTAAAAAAATATCAAAAAAGTGTCACCCTGGATTACAATGTCAGTCCGCGCGACTACTCTTATTTAGTTTATATAAGTTTTGGTTACTTCATGTTCAGGGATATATTCTGTTAAGCATTATAAACCATGTTTAAAATTGGTTCATAATTTTAATTTTTTCTCGCATTTTCTTCTTCTTCTTCAGCCTTCTGTCTTCTACTACTGGATATTGGCCTTTTCTATATCCTTACATTTTTTTCAGTCGGCTGTTGTTTTCAGCCAATTTTTAACCCCCACAGCGGCTATTTCTTGTGCCTTTTTTTTTGAGGTCTTCCGATGCCTTTCTTATTCTCCCAAGGTGGAGTCATGTCTTGCAACATGTTCTGTCTATTGCTACTTTAGTCTTGCTACGCGATCCATGATATCCACTTTTCTGGTTCTGTTCCTCATTTCTTATTCTGTCTCTTGGGCTTATACCAAGCACGAATCTTTTCATAGATTCCTGTGAGCATTTGAACTTCACCAACGACATCTTCTTACATACAACTGTCTACTTATGACAACACTTTATATTTTATTGGCACATCTCTGTTGTTTATGTGTTTCCTTACTAGTGTGGGTGTATGTGTTGCGGCGTTTGGCTTACCTGTCGGGGTCTCTCTGTACACGCTGTGTGTGACTTTTGTACGCACAGGCGTGTGCGTGAGGTAGGATTAGGCAATCTTCCTTTTTACCTGCATCCGTCCGCTCGGGGCCTCGCGTCCCTGCTGGAGCCTGCAATCGGTCCCGTCGGTGCCTTATGGCCTCTCGCCCAACACCCTACTACGTTCTTTTCAGAATGTGGCGAGGAAAAGGATTCACATATATATTATCACACAAGAAATAAGAACAGCTAACTTACATGGATAACACTATTTATTTTATAAGAAAACTGGCGTGTAATACAAAGATATTTTATTACACGTTCAATAAAATCTAACTTACTTCGAAGTTATATCTAACACGTGTTTTATAGAAGACTTATTTTATGTGAGGAAGCACTGCAGTTGAGTTTCGGACAAGGAGAGAAGGACGGGCCTTGAACTTCGCGCCTTTTATAGCCTTTGTTCTTGTCGCCCTCTACTTCCGGCTGGGTATCGAACCGCAGGCTGGTAACTTAACGAGCTGCGTTCGCTTGCGTGGTTTCGCTCCTTGGTAGGTCCTTGAGGATTGTTTATGACGGAGGCGCCACACTAGGTACACTTAGTGTATATGTACTCGTATTCGAATGTACTAAATGCTTTATTTAATTCCATACTTAGCATATTTTTTTCTTTATCTTATAAACCCTCCAAGTATTTATGCGAATGAAATAAATAATGTATAGGGTGGTTTGAATCCTTTACAATGTTGAAATATGTATCTGCTAGTACTTCAGAAATAATTATTTTCTCTGTCAGAATCAATTATAAGATATGCTTTGAATTTATTAGCCTTTTCTATTAGTACATACATCAACCCTCATACTCAAATTATTAATTTAATAACTTGTTCTCGCAGCAACACGATATTCCAATATCAGTTTTGTATAAATCTGTAAACATTTTACCCGTCAAGGTTGTAATATGGTCTAAGCTGATTTTTCAGCATGGGTACCTTATACGAAAATAAATTGAACCATGTAAGAATATAATACTAGGTTCACGGGTGTAGGTAGGCTATTCTACTTAAAAATTTTTTTTAAATAGGGAAAAAGAACTTAAGATTACAATACATGTAAAATGATTTATTATTATTTATTTATTTGCTCTCACATAATAAGCATAAACACAGGATTTTGATTCTATGGAGTTGGAATTTGTGTCTCAACAAATGTCAAAGAAATATGTTGTTAATAAAATAAATAAATAAAATCAACAAGTTTATTAAAGGAATTAAATAAATAAATCAAATAAAATTTTACATTAATATAAAGTTGCTTCGACTATCAAACTAAAGTGAATAACCCCTTTTTCATTTGAAAGTTTCTTTGAATCCCTTAAAATATGTTTGTAAATACAAATATGTTTTTCCTTTAGAAAAATGATTTTTCAGCATCTGAGCAAGTTTTTCATTATTAATTTTAATTCTTACCATTTAATAACTTTTAACATTTTTTTTATTTTTAATATCATTTCCATTTGTAAATACGAGTACTTACTACAAACTAGTAAATACCTTTTTGACTTTGATTTTAATTTCTAAATTACTTTCATTTATGTTTTTTTCCTTCTCTTTTTTGTACTTAAATAAATTTAAAAAACATAGTTAATAAGGAAATAGAAATAAATACCTTGGATATTATTTTAAAAAACATGGAAACTTTAATGGTCCATTAGAGTTAAGTCTAACTGTGTAAACTATAAAATGATGTAAATGTACCTTATGTTTCCTAAATAAATAATAATAAGAAAATAAGAAAAAAGTAAAATAAAAAATAATACCGTTTTTAAGACTTATTACTAGAATCTATATGCATGTTTTGTATGTATGGTAGTTATTTTAATATTCCGGCCGCAACTCGTAGAAAAATTAACAATCTGGACCAGATTAGAAAAAAGTTTCCCATGCCGCTTTTTATACTAATAATATCTTCGATAGTTAGTTAAATCAATCGTTGTATCCAACAAATTCACAATACGAGTAAACCAACTCAATTTTTCCCTATGGGTGGTATGTTAATCAAAAATGTTTCATAATACCACTCATTTGTGTAATGAAATCATAAATTCAACAATACAGAAACATAATTAAACATCTACATAAAAATAATCATTTTACCAGAGGCAAAGAGATATAAAGATTTAAAAAGAAGATAATGTCACAAAACACACATCTATACAAGGCAGCAATTAAAAATGATGTAATGGAAAACGAGAGATAGAATGTTTTAAAATCTAAACACTTTAAATAAAACGCCTTATTTACGCGAGTTTTGTTCAAAAAAACATTTATTTATAAATGTATTTGTACTTGTAACAATCATGTAAAAATGCAAAGTAAATAATATGATTTGTTATGAATGAACAATTTATCGAAAATATAATTATTAAAATATAATTATTAAAAAAGTATTAAAATAAATTCCAAACAAAAAAAAAACAAATATTAGATACACATTCATAATAAACATTTTTTAAATCAATTTAAGCAATATTATTTTCATATTAAAACAGGGATGAAGAACATTTTCGAGAAGGTAATATAGAAGTCTAGGCATCTACAGGGCTTATGATCTGTCATTGGCTGGTTTTAGTGGCCACTATACATCTGTGTAACATTCACCATTCTGCCTATGTTCGAACATCTATATTCCTTCATTTTTTTTATCTGTTGATGTTTGTGAAGTTAAAGAGCTGAAACTTTTATTTATGCGGGTGAGATTCATAGATTAACTTATTAACTTTCATTCATTGATTAACTTTTTAACGATTCAATAATTAACTTAATATATAAAATAAGTTTGTAATAGAAAAAAAAAACACGTATAATTTTATGTACAAAATATATGTTTATAATTTGTTCAAAGTTATTTTCGAAAATATATGTAAAAAATGGTGTTATAGACGAAACATACAAATAAAGTTTAAACCTGTTGATAGAAAGATTTAATTCGTATCAGGTACATAGCTTACTCGATAAAACTTTTGAAGTAAGTAATTGTTTTACCGCCAATTTTGTTCAATTAGAAAGCTTAACCGCTGGCATCGACATTAGCTTCCTCTTTACCGCAAAACAAGTATTATCTTGTTAAGTTCGTTGCTCAATACTTGCTTTTCAAACTCATTTTGCATTACAAAACAAGAAAAAAAAAAAAAGGCCATAGTTTTTAAGATCCGGAATAACTCCCAAGGAGGTGGAACCCAGTTTTTGTCAAGAAACGTTTGAAGATAATTAAAATACTATATTATTAATACTTCAAGCATTAAGTTTGTGGTCGATTTATACGATGTTACACTTTATCGGTCACCTTATAAAAACCTATTAAGCTTACCCTCTCCCTCCACCCCCTCTACTTTTTTCATTAATTCTCAAACAACCGAATATTTTTATTATTTTATTAGTGCATGTTTGTTCTAATCAGTGCATGTGCTTATTAAAATGCATGTCGTGATGGTTTTATATTTTTGTGCAATAACTATGGTGAAGGTGTATAGTGGGTTTTGCATGTTGGTTTGCATGTTGGCTTAGTTGGTATCCTGACGAAGGGACGGGTACGTCTCGAAACCAGTAGACATAGAAAAGTCAGATACTGGCCATATACAAATATTTAATAACATTAATTAAAATACTGTTCATGGTTAATTTTTTTTTAAATATAACAGTTTTAGGCCATCTTGAAAGCTTTTAATTAATGACAACCCTAGGTGAAGCACAAACTGTCCACGCAATCTCTTCAGGCCTTCCGAATGCGTGAAGTGTGAAAGTGCAGAAAAAGGCTCAAGGGTTATTTGTTTGTTTATGTGACCTATTGTCGGCTGGTTAAAGTGACAATTAACCCTTATACTGCTAAACAACGATATATCGTTGTTGTTAATCCCTATCATAAAGTTCTAACTAGACTGATGCTGACGTCATAATCCCCAAAAGGGTAAATGAATTCGGGAACTGCTTGTTGCACTTAACCGTCAGTGGTATAAAACATTTTCAAAACATAAACATTACTTATTCGACGGGTTATTATTTAGTTTCGTACCTTTTTCAGGCCTACGGAAAATTTAATACAAAAAATATTTTCTTACGCGCAGTAAAAATTTAAGCATTAAACTGTACAGCAAAGTTTCTTGAAAATGATTTTCGAAAATTGATGAAATTCTCATTATAAATTTACTTATGATGTTTAAATTCGCAGTGCTTTTAGGAAAAGAGAAACGTCTAAACACAGGAAACTTCTAGCTAGTCGGGACCTGAAACAGTGAACTTCTTTACATTCCAGAAATAGTGAAATAAAAAATAAATCAATGTTAATAGTAAGATTTTTAATCACTTATATGACATTTGAGGAAAATAATTATATTCGGTGTTTTCCTCGCTATTAAACCCGATTCAGTGATTACGAAAATATCGATGTACTTCCGTAATGAATAACTAATTGAATACTTTACCTTTAATATAAAAACTCTTATCTAGTGAGGTCCCTATATCACCGGAAAACCCCATAATTAAGAATATAAACAAATAAGTAAAGAGCCATAAAACATAAAAATAATTCAACATAGAACCTAATGATTGTCAATTAGGACGTTTGAATATTAAAAAAAATCATTTGTTCATTTATTATAATGGGTACCCACAGTAATAAGAAATCAAAACGTTTTAGCTGTTCATTAGGTAGTAATTATTACTCTACTAACAAAACGTAATTATTACTATAAAACTCTATTCTACAAACTATTCTACAAACAAAACGTAAATGAGGTATATCAGCTCGATATTGATCCAAAAATACTTCAGAAAAAGTTTTTTCGATTTCGTGCTTTTCGGAAGAGTCATATTATTAATTATTATCACTATCACTTAAAAAAATATCGTTATTGTCTTATTCACTTTCGGAATAGGTTCAGCTGCTAAGCCTCCGAGTTTCTCGGCGAGGTACTATTATTTCTTTATCACTTTCACTATCCGTTATCATTTTGAATGATATATTTTGTAAATTTATTCATAATAAAAAGGACGCTTTGCAGAGTTAAATTGTTAGTTAGAGTAACAAAGTAAGATTAAAAATATATATAAATGTAATAAATATGTAATTTACCTCAGCTGTTTGTAATTTCGGCAACTGTTATCTATCTCGCTCAATCTATTATGCGTGAACTAGCTATTAGTGAAACGGAATATTTTTCTTAGAAGAGATATCAATTTGTGAGACAGTTGTACAAAAACATTTTTTTTTTTAATTAAAATTATATTATAACAACTACCAAGAAATAATATCACTTCTTAGTACATTTACCGGTTACCTTTAAGTTTCAATCTAAATAACTCCCTACAAACATTTGGACTTACTCAAAATATTGTTGATTAAAATAACTTGAAGAAAAATTTAAAGTATTTTTAGGCATTACCTACGAGGTAAAATAATTTATCCAGATGAAACTCACCGACATCAATAAAGGGTTCAGCTCTTTTAATTTGCAAAAGTCAACAGATAGAAGAGTTGAGGTAATGTAAAAATAATCATGAATGTGGATGTGTAAACATACCCAGAATAGTGAATATTTCGCAGTGTGTAAAGTGGTCATTTGAACCAGCCAATGACAGATCATAAGTCCTGTAAATGCCTAGACTTCCAAATTCCCTTGGAAAAAATGTTTTCCCTCTCTATTGCAACAAATATCAAGATATATTTTACTCAATTTTTGTTTAGCATGCATTGATGGAAGTGGTAGGTTTGATAATATATAACAGAGCACTTTGCCCCGCAATCAACAAAAAAACTATCATAATTATTTCGTTTCAATAATAACAATGCGCCTAGAGATTGCAGTACGAGATCAGTTTTGTTTATTTTTATTTTCAATTTAGAAAGGGTTTACAACCGCTGTACGAAAATTGTCTATTTGCGGCACGAATTGCCTATCTTGCTCACTCCATTGGGTTTGAATTAGATATTTATGAAATGGAAGATTTTTCTTGGAATTGTTATTAATTGATAAAACAGTAGTGTGTTTGGAAAACAACGTATTCGATAAAATATTTTTGAAATGTATAAATAAGAGGATTTCTGATTAGATTCTTGAAAAACTGCGTAGCAGCGTAAGGGTTAAAGTATGTTAAGTGGTAATAAAGCTAGTCCAAGACAGATCATAAGCCCTGTAAATTCTTAAACTTCCATATTTCTCTCTTAAAAATGTCGCCCTTCTTTCGTATTTAACTGTTATAACAGATATGGAGAATATTTTTTAGAAGGGAATATTAAAGTATGTATAGACATTAACAAATATTAAGTTCTATTTCTGGCTGTTTTAATAAAACGTATTGCAAAGCGTAAAATTTTTATTCAAGTTAAAACATCTATATTATAATTCCCTCATCTGTTATTGTTGGTCAAATAAAACGACGGATGCCCTGATTGAAATGTTGGTGATTTTTCCGAATAATTAGAAAATTAGAAAATTGCACAAAACAGTTTGTTTTTCTAAGGAACAACTGCACAAAAGAGTTACTTAAAAAAAGTTGAAGTGAAATAATTGTTATAAAAATGAACAAAATAAGAAGGAAAATAATATAAATCATTGTCCATATTTTGACGAAAACGCAAAATTAAAAATATTTTTTGTCTGGTTCAACTTTCTCAACCCTTTCGTCCCAAGTTTAAATTAAAACATACACGAAATCAAAAATTTATTGGCTTACGTCACCTACCGTAATAAAAAGTCGGCAGTTATTTTTTAATTACTGGTGTCTTGGTACGTCTCTATTTTTCTGTTTATTTGTTTATTGTCTACAATTCGCAGGAAATTTCGTTTCTTTACTTTGACATCTGGCTTCCGGTTGGTTTGTTTGTTTTGGAGCTAATTCCTGTTTTCCTTTAAGATATTATCCTTCTGATGATATTTATCCTCTTAGACCTGAATTAATTCCTCTACATAAAAAAAAATATATTTAACTGTTTGAATCAGAAGAATTCTTTGAAAATTATTGGTATTTTTTTTTAATTTGATGCTTTAGAAATCATTTTAAGTAAAAAAAAATCTAAACAGCAGGTCTCACATTAATATTCAATCAAAAAAAATCATTTTAAAGGTACGTTTATTCAATCAAATAAATGCAATTTTACTGAAATATGTTAAAAACTTGTACATAGTTTATAAGGACGACATTTTTGACACGACAATTCGCTCCAAAACCAACAAACTAGCCAGAGGCCAGCTGTCAAAGTTTAAAACGAACTTTTCTTTGTGATGCTGATTACTGACGTACACATAAAAAATAGAGCAGTTAAAAAAAACTAGGGGATCCAGTAATAAAAAAACAAACTAGCCGCTTTTGAATTTCGGTTGGTATGGAGTAAAAAATCGTTTAATTCGTTAACAATTGAATAAACACCCGGCCCAAAAGAGTTAAAGGCATTTTTTATTTATTTTTTTATTTTATTTATTATTTACATACAATATTACATTTTAGTTATTTTAAAACATTTTTAAAATTACTATTTTTTTTACAGGACTCACCAAGCCAATGAATATGGCTTGTCGGTAAAGATCCTTTACAATTAATCATATTATAATCCTACATGGTTTTATAATAATAATTACTACTAACTTATTTTAAAAGCGACAATGAAGAAGAATAAGGAAAAAAACGAGAAAAACAGTGTTAATTGAAAATAAACGTTTAATAATTCGGTATTTATTACGGATAAAAAATATTATTAAGTACTAAAAATTTACCCATTCAAATACAGAATAAGATTTTTTATTATAACCACATGACATAATTTAGGTCTGAAGGGGTTAAGGTGTTTAATACGAAGTGGCGCCTATAAGATTTATATCATCAATCTCAGAATGATAAGGCGTCAACGTATATGTAAAAGTATGTAGGTAGGAATATAAATAAATACTGACCTCACACAATTCATCCCCTTTAGGGTGAGAATAAGGGTAAATGTATAGTGCTGTGAAAATAGGGTAGGAGATGTAGAATGCGTAGACAAGGGGAGAGGGCCGCTAAACAATGTACGAAGTTACTATTATTGTAAGTAAATTTTGGACCAATGAATGGCAACTGGGTTACATACAATTAAGCAATTTAAATAGTATCTACCTACATAATGTTCGACTGTGTGAAAATACGCAATTATTTCTAGTAAATTTAAAATGTAGTTTTTATTTCAGCATCGTTGCCTGATCCGCACCCAGAAGTGCGTAGGGTACTGCATTATTATACTAACCGCAGCGTATATTGATATTTTTTATCACATGAATGTGAGATGATCAATGTTACGTTTTAGGTGTCATTCCAGGGACTTTGTAATACTCCGGTAATATACCTTTTTAAATGTATAATTTATGTCAACTTAAGCTTGTATGTTTTTTTTATGTATTTTATTTTGGATACATGTAATGCAATAAATATTAAAAACCTTTTCGAAAACGATTTTTTTTCTTCAGTGCTTCCATTTGTTAATTTCAGCGAACTAAGAAATGAAACCTTTATTAGATGATTTTATAAAATCAGCATGAACTAAAAAAATCCGAAAAAACTTTATTTAATCTGTTTATATCCAAAACCTTGATTGTCTGCAATTATTTTGACATACAATGCTGAAAATATTAGGAAGGGCGTCTCTCAATTAAAATAATATCTTTATTTATAAAACATGAGATAAAATTAGTGTTACCTTAAATCAAACTAAAAATTAATAAAAAAATATTGTCTGTAAAACATCAACAAAAAACTAGTTTCAATTTTACGCAATTTTAAAGTTATGAAAGTTTTTATTAAAAATGTAATTTTTTTAATCATTTATAAATCCATTAAATGTTTTTGATTAGTGTTTATAATAACGTTTACTGCATTTTTTTTCTATTTTGGACTATGACTGTTTTTCTGTTTCTTAAATATTATTTTTATTTATGGGAAACATATTTGCTCCAACAAATCGGTTTCTTCGACCAGGCATTTTCCATATAGGAACCGATTGCAACATTAGGCATACTAATATTTCTGGCTTGCCGACCGTTCATATACTGAGCCTACTTCTAGTACAAGCTCAATTTGTAAAAGCTAAAATAGTGTTTTTTGCGCCATTTTATTTTATATTAAATTCATGTATAAATAAATACATTAATCAATAAAATTAAATATTTTTAAACGTATTTTGAATTGTGAAATATCAAACAATTAGATACTTTATGTTAATTTAAGGCAAACTATTTTTACTTTTTTCTAATTTACTGTTAATTATTTTTATAAGGTGAAGCTTTATCAACAGTATTCTAGCTTGAAAACAAAATGATAAAAATATAAATTTTACTCAAAAAATTCGTTTTGTTTGTGTGTTAATTAAATAGAAATAATTATGTATAAATGTTGTTTGCTTCGATTTTTTTAATTATTTGCATGTTTTTTTAATAAAATTTTACTAGTCATGAGAAAAAAAGATTTGCAGGTATTTTATCAGGAACAAATATTTATTTTATTTCACTAAAATAAAATTACTTTCACTATTATAGTTTAAAACAACCATATTCTTAACGTTTTTGTTTTCATTTAATCATCCTTCGAGGGGTGAGAACGTTCTTATAATTGAAATTACAGTTTCAAATATTTGCGCTTTTGTAAATCGTTAGTTAAATATGTTGTCCCCTAAATTTTGAAGTAATTCATTACACAAAGAGCCACATCAAAGGTGCACAGATGTTGTCAATTATGTAGGCATCTGTGATGGCTCCATTATTACTCCCACCACTATATTATATATTATACACTCACCCACACACAAAGCACAAATCTACACATCAATTACCAGAACAGAGCAAGGATTTTGTTGTTTTATTTAAATTTGTATTAAATAAATATTTTTATTTAAACTTCTACAATGCCATTAAAAGGTTATTTTTTTACATTAAAATCAAATGAAACCATAGAGTAATAAACATAATAAATATCATAGTTTATAATGGAAAAAAATATTTTAAAAAATATGTATAAATTTATATTTTGTTTTATTTTTACCTTAGTTTTCTTTCCATTTCATAGCAGTTGCTTCGTAGAAAAATTTAATTTTTAAAATTTCTCATTAAACCAATGTTTTTTTCTCAGGTTTTTATCGTTACGGTAAGTATTTTTTTAACGTCATTAAATATTTGTACATAACCACTTATCGACGTTTCTGTGTCTACCGGGCTCAAGATTCAGGACACCTACTAAACCAACATGCAAAACCCACTATACACCTTTACCATAATTGTTGCACAAAAATATCAAAACTAAAATGCCGATTTAAAATTACACGCTTTAAGTAGGTTACTCTTACTGCTTTAAATATTAGTAAATATTCGTATTTTACAGACGGTATAAATATTTGTCTTTTATTAAAACTTTCAACTAATGTATATAATTTTATTTTCTGTTAATTTTTTTTTACTGCTGATATTAGAATGTTGTAAAAGGTTTATCGAACCGTTAATAAAAAAAGTGTTCCATCATTTAGCAATACATACGAGTATATCTTTGAGCACGTAAAATAATTTAGAACATCTCATGAAAAAAACATGTACATACTAGCCAATCAAATGTCCATAAAAAAATCTAAATATATCAAATCTTTCCATTTTATGTTGCCAAAATTGTTCTGCATTTCCGCTGAAATATCTGCGGAATAATTATTTTCTAGTTTATACCGATTAAAAGGGTTTCGATAAAGTTTATGGCACTTCAATTAATTATTACCGTAATTGCGCATAACAATTATACGGAGTGTCCTCTCATTAGTAACTATGCCACATAAGTATCTGAACAACGAATAGGCCATAAGAATGACTGATAGAAACGATGTTGGAAAAATGAATCTCTATAGTTAGTGGTCTCTCGGTAAAGTTAACATAAACTGTTCCAGTTGTGCACATCCTTGTTTTCCACCTTTTAACTAACTTAAGTTTAACTGTAAACGCATTTTCGTCCCATGTTGAAGTTTCAGGGTTTTATTTCTGGCAGGGTAAACATGAAAAAAAATACGGTTCGACACTGCAATATTTCATTGTTCCCGCAGTACCCTTAGTGTATACAATTTGATTGTAAATTAAAATCTACCAAAAATAATATTTTTAACATATTAGGACATATTAGGACATACAAGCATTCAGCTTCTTAACAATTATTTAAATAAATTGAATGGTTTTAAAAAAAAAACGAAAACGCCTTTTGTGTTAAATTTTCATAAATAAAAAAGCCTAATAATTTTTATAAATAAAAAAGCCTAATAATTTTCATATCGTCAATTTTGCTAAGCATAAAAAAGGAAAGTGTAAAAATGTGAAAATAAAATGTTAATTAAAATTACTAGAACTAAAAGTCCTGCTATTGTGTAAGTAAGTATTGATATCATAATAATAATTCGTCACACAATTGATATCAGATGGGCTAATAAAAGTAGAAAAGTTTTTTCTTATTTGCAGTGATTTAATTTTAACTAAAATATAATTATGACTCTTAAAGTTAATATTAAATGCAAGTCTTTAAGTCTTTGGTGATATTTCACATTGTTATTGTTCGTTTACGTACTCTGCTCTATTTAACAATGAATATTACAATGTTTTAATTTTGCGATTTAATAATGTTTTAAAATAATAACTTATGCATTTAATTTTTTTAGACAAAATTGATACTTTTCACACATACACACACTCACTCACTCTCTCTCACACATACACATTTTTTTTTCTACATCTACTTGTTTATGCAATATGTATTTTTATGGATTTCGGTTATTGCTTTTATTTGATGTTTTTTTTGTTTGTTCGTGTATATTTTCTGTATTACTGTTGATATCCCAATTAAATTAAATAAAATAAAAATAAAATGTCGGTTCTCATATGGTAGAGCATACTTTGAAAAAATAAATAAAATAAAAGATTATCATCGTACGGTCCACGGGTGAATCGAGACACGAAATCAGATTTAATTCTCTCATAGAATACATAATATTAAAATAATCAACGGAATCTATACTAAAAAATATACCTGCTATGAAATATATAGAAAAAAATATTACGTAAAACGTATGTTTCTCATTCCATTATTGACTTTGTCCAGGCGGATGAATAATTCATTTATGTGGGTGAAATAGAACTTTGAACAAGTGGATTCGAATCGATGGCTTCTCTCAGGTAAAAATCGTGGTATTTGAAATCGAGTGAGGATATGTCAGCAAACCAATGTTTGAGCATTGCTGAAAAGTAAATGTAAAAAGGGTGTAAACTGACTACAAACAGGTCATAAGCCCTGTATACCCCAAGATTTTTTTATTCCCCATCTGTCACAATAAATTTCAATCTTAATAACTCCCTAAGTAGTATAATCCAGCTTTGTCTACAAATATTTATACACCTTAAAAATATTGTTGAGTTGATCATTGTTTTTCGACGGTCGATTAAGTGGCACACATTAACAAAACAGTAGATACGCATAAGATATTATTCAAAATAAATATTCCAAACAATATCGTTAATAATTTTATGAATGCAGACAGTTATCGACGATGAAAAACGACTTTGGATTTGATGAATATTTAAGCAGCTGATTATGGAAAATACTTTGACTAGAACAGAATAATGTAGAATTTGCTTTGATAATTTGATTAATTTAATAAGCTGATTAACAATTTCTCCTGCTTTCGCAAACATGGATTAAATGTTATAATTATCATTTCGGGTTCTCAAACAATGCTCATAACTTGGCAAGACGTGACTAACCTAAATTGCTTCCTTGGTCCAGATGTTGAACAAAGCAATCCATAAACAAAGTTTATTGAATTATATACGAATTAGAAAACAAAAAAAACTAGCAATCCTTTATTTTACATTCCATGTATATATACTTTTGTATAAAAAGGACCAGTAAAAGGATAAAAATACAATTGTAATAAAAACATTTTCCGTATTTATAATTTCTTTGTCTAATTAAAATTTTTTGTCAAAATTGGAAATAACGTATTTTTTTTCGTTTAAAAAATATAAATTAATATCTGTTATCCATTATTTTTATAACACACTGGCGGACCCGACAGACGCTGTCTTGCCCAAACGTTGGCTTGCCTGGTTGAACAAACATTTTTTTCCGTAAATAAGGACACAAGTAATTTATTTTGGACTTTTTGGAGCTATTACTAACTATTAGTAGAACTAAGGAGAAAATACGGGAATTCGTGTTAATGGTATAAATTCAAAGCGCGATTTACCCTGAGCATTCTAAAATTATGACCTTTAATGCATGCCCAACGCAAATTTAGTCATTTTTAAACCGCCAAACGGGTTTTGACTTGACTTCGACATTGAATTCGAAACCAAAAGAAAATAAAGAACTAAGATAGACCAGATCTTGTCTTGAGGTAGTATTTTACTTGTCCTAGCTTTAATTTTATAAAGTTGTATTTTATTTCATTTGTACTTGTATTAAGTATAAAAAATTATTTACCATTGTCGGTATAGACTGTATAAGTCCTTCAATAAATACATAAATAAATAATAATAAAAGAAAAATGACTGTGCCGTGAAAGCGTGCAAAAACTGTCCGCATAAAAGCAAAAATACTTTTCATTGATATGTAGGTACCTAGGAATTTGTTTTTAATTGAATTCGATTTTTATTTTTTATATTCAAATACTGAATTTAATTAGGTACCTCAGTATTTGTTTGTAGTTGAGATCCAAAACATAAAAAAAATATTTTTTCAAATATATAATTATTTTTGTAAATGTCAAACTCTGCGCTACTTACTAACAGTGGTGCATTTTATGTAAGAGTCCGTTTTTCAAAAATGTATCAAATGTCAGTTAAAACGATTCAAGCATTACTAAAAATCCATTAAAAATAAGTTAACATGTTGAAACTAAGAAATCGCAAAGAAATTAATCTTTTCAGTATCCATTAAAAATAATTTATGTTTGTAAACGTTAAAATACAAACTTTCGTAATGTACAAAAAAACAACCCTCTTAGAATTGTTTGGAACATGATTTTTAGTTGAATGCAACCCTGGAAGTTCGATGAAAAACACATGTTTGTCCCTAATTTTTTTCTGATGAACGTATTGAAGATGTTATTATTCATAAACATAATTCACGTAAATTAGATTATTTCGCAAAAAATCGCATTTAAATTTTACTGGTAGTTATTGAGCCTATAAAAGACAAACATATATACATTATTTTTTTATATATTTAGACATATGATAAAATATAGTCCAGAAACCGTATACGCGCATCAAAGAGAAAGTGACTTAATTACTCTTAAAGGAGTAGTTTTACGTTTTGACCCATTAGTTTTTTTGTAGACGTCGCTCAGTACGCAACTACCGATTTGAATTCAACTATGCTGTGTTGTGTCGTTTTAAAGTGTAGAAATACCGCTTGGATCCTAAAGAAACAGGATGGACTCACAATTAATGTGTAAGTAGCAAATGTAGTACTTAAAAATTGAATTATTTTTCCATCTGTCAGATTGTCAAAGAAAACAAAATGGACATTTTGTTAGTTTTGCCAGGGTTGTCAAATTGTTTACGTCACTTTGCTCATCTAATGAGAGAACTAATAGAAATCGAACCTTTCGGATTAAACAATGCCGTGGTAGACATTTGATCGACATTATCTTTAAAACATCAAATATCATTTAACATAACATAAAAATATCGGTATCCAAATTTATTTCAACAGAGAGGGAAAACATTTTTGAGAAGGGAATATGGAAGTCTAGGAATTTACAAGGCTTATGACCCTGTTATTGCCTGGTTTAAGTGGCCACTTTACACACTGTGTAACATTCTGAAATGTGCATATTCTTTCGCTACACGACGTTTAATTACTTGTCCGAGCTGACGTTGCGTCGGGTTACACGTTGCGAGCCAGAATGGTGTTCGGTCCTGCCAACTTGACGGCTTGGTGGTGATGACTTCCACAACATAAACTAAAATAAGAAGTTAAAACTGAAAAAAAAAATTTTTTCGTTAGTTTTCGCAGTATTTGCTTTAATAAACAAACATAAAAATATATTTTTAGTTAAAATTAGAAAAATTGGGCATTGAAGGGTTTAAAATATAAAGTGAGAAAATATAAATAAGTAATAATAAACAATCCAGTTAAAATAATTATAACTACTGTGTCAACATTACATTAATTTTATATTACAAAATGACCGCGCAAATGGACAAACGTGTCCTAAACCAATGCACTGGCATCCTCTATTGACTCTACAAAGCCCATTCAGAGATGAAACACACACATAGTATGATAATATGGGAGTATTGAGGTTCGGAATAAAAGACACCCCGGAGTTGCGCTGGTAAGGAACATACATATTTCATACAGATATATAATCGTTTAGCTTACAATGATACAGGACTCATAATAAAATAAATCATTTTTTATCACAGGGTGCTTATAAAAATAGTTATCGATTACATTAATTATTACCATTTCCCTATTTTTTTATTTTTATTTATTTAACTTTTTGTACATAATGATTATTTGTACATTGGCGGGCTTATTGCCAAATGGCAATTTCTTCCAACCAACCAATAAAATAAAAGTTTTATTTTTATAATTCAAGTTACAGAACATATTCAATAGAAAAAAAAGATTAAAAATTTAAAGATATATAAAAATAGAAATAAACGTATTTGTTTATAAATTACCTTAAATCGAAACTATTACTCAATGGGAAAAAGGAAAAAAGAGGAAAGAGGAAAGAGGAAATTGACCTATTGACACCCTCTGGCACATAAGACACTGCATTGGTACTATAAATGCAGTGTATTAGGATTAATTTTATTACATCTATATTTTCTTAATTTTATATATTTTATAAAGGCAACGGAATACAACACAACAAATATATCAAAACAACAGTTAGAGAGAATAATGCTTAAGTATAAAATGTCATTTTAATTGTATTCCAAATTGAGCCTAAATATGTTATTAGGTATGTCAAAACTGGCTGCGTGTGTGAAAATAAAGTGAGAGAGTATCATAAAAAAAAATGTATGTTAAGTTTATACAGTTGAATTTTTTTTTTCTTATATTTTTTTTTTAAACAATGTTGCAGAGTCTAGTTAGATGTCGATGTCGAATGAATGTATTTGATTGTACAAGGCCAGGGCACGATTAGTGGGTGATTTTGTTGCTGCATTTGTATTGTATTTCGATAATTGAAAAACTTTTTTTATGTGTCTGGTCCGCCTAGGTGAGATATTTAAACGAATCAAGGAGGGTAGATCTAAGTGAAAATAAGGTAACATGATAATTTTAGGTATTAGGCACCAGTCCAGAAAAAAAAAATTCAAGCAGGCAACAGTTCGTTATAGTCAACTTTCGAGAGGTTAATATTGTTATAATAATTCAAATATAGAGAAAATATCTAAAAGTTAAATATAATTTATCTCTCACCATGTTGCACGATTACCATAGGGTCATCATCATCATTTTCTTTCCACACCTAATGGTGCATAAAGCACTGCATTGGTACACAAATCGCAGTGTATTTTGAAAATTTTTGTTACATGAAGGTAAGATGATCAGTATTACGCTTCGGGTACCAGTCCAGGGAGTATGAAATATTATTATGTAAAAACACCACTTTTAAATAAATATTTCCTATCAACCATGTCAAGAATCGAACCCGAGACCTCTTGCATGGCAGGCAAACGTGCTCTACACCACTTTGTCGGCCTCGTGGTGACACTACACCACGAGGCCGACAAAGTTATTAGTAAAAAGAGTCAACACATCATTTAAATTATTCAATTGAAGTGTCAGCTTTTTCGTATTGATCATTTATTTGAATATCCATTTTGAGAGTATAAACTTACAAGGATTGAATTACGGGTAGGTATAGCAATTTGTCTCTTGTTAGAAGATAAAACTTTTACTGGAAAGAATCATGCAAAAACTTGACTTTTTGCAATACTCTAAATGTACGAATAATATATATTTTGTTTGTCTGTGCTCTATATTAATTTGTTAACTATTATAATATATTAAAATGTAATTGCCTAGCTTGGAACGGGGTATGTACCCTTGTTAGCTGGGCAAAGTGAAATTGGAATTGTATTTCGATAAAGAGTGTGAATAAATAAATAAATAAATAAATATTATTGATTGTTGTGCAAAAACACTAATAAAGCAATAAATTCACATCTTTTCTGCCAGAAATTGAACCCGAGAGCTCTAGTATGGAGGCGTCTGCATCAACCAGTATAAGGAGCTGACTTTTTACCACTCGCTTTCCTTTTTCAGAATTTTTACCCGAGGGGTTCCATCAAGTTGAAATTTCTCTTCCAGGGCTCTGATTCTATTTCTCAAAACTAAACTGTATTTTCCACCATCCTACCTACAATTACGATTGATTGAAATAAAATGATTTTTATGCAACCTAGGACCATCCAAAAAAATCCAAAAAGCATCTGCCATTCTCGTACATACGGTATACAACATGTATATAAAAAAAGGAAAAACTTGCGGGTAAACAATTTTTTATATCTGATACCGTTTTTTAAACCAAAATCGGTTCAGTTTTGAGGTGCGGTAAAAAGGAATACGAGAATTCGATTTCAGTTTGTTAAAATCAGTCCAGAGTTGTTTTTTAGCACGGTATTCGGAGAAGCCTCTGCGAAAGTGCGACAGAAAAACTGTTTTCAAATATCTATTCATCGTAACGCTCCTTTGCTGCATCTGCAGTTTTTTGTTTACTTTGCCCAGCTGTATGAAACAGTACATATGATTTTCTTGTTATATACCCATTAATTTAAAATATTTTTTTATTTAATTTTGTTTTTTACATTTATTCCTGAAATGTTTAAACATTCAATTGTATATGCTTTATAATTGTGAGGTTATTTTTTTTAGTAAAAATCTTGTATATTTTTTAGGTTTATTTTTTTAAATAAATCTTTGGGTATAAGGTAATTTATGTTTAAAAAAAAATATATATATTTAGCCTAATATGTTAGTATTTTTTTTTTAAAGGCAGATTTGCCGTTTATGTAACTAAAATAATAAATGATAATAATAATATTCTCTGAATGATATATTTCTGTGACACAAACTCCAGCCATACCCTATCTTTTCGTACCCTCAAAAGCTGTGACCCTCGCAACGAATCGCACGTTAATAATGATTATCGACACATTCTATCCGCCTATTGATGTGGGGAGATTGTGTGAAAGGTCTTTATGGCGATATTCATACATGGAAATAATGGGAGAAAAGAACAAAGCGCACAAAACACCGAACCAGTTCACATTTATGGATATAGGAGTTAATAACTACGCAGTAATACTTGTAATAATGTGAACTCAGTAAGTGTATGCAATTGTAAAAAAAAAAATAACAACAGAAATTTAAAAAAAGGAAGAGGAATAAGGTCCTAGCGTTTTTATCAAACATACTCAAAACATTGTTGAAAGAAAGTTATATTTTGCATTTGCAATTCATTCCCCTTTTTTCAACCGATTAGTGGTCGCATAATTAAAATATTCTCTCTGAATCAGGTCTTCCCGTCCCTGATCTTTGACAAAGACAACACAAGTTATTCTACCTACCACGATGTAGAATCAACTTGTCAATGGTATAGATATTTTGGTAATCAATCGAATCTCCTCGGATTTCATTGCATTTCATGACAGTGAGATTTCTCTTTTCTGAGAGAAAAGACATTTCTCAATTGTAATATAAATTTTGCTTGTGTTATTTTTTGTGATTTTATTATTATTTTTATGATTACGATTTTATTATAATTTTGTATTACTTTTTTTATTGAATTCATTTTCTGTAATGCTCTTAATTTATTTTTATTTATTTGCACCTTTTACAAAAAATACAATTTTACGTTCACTTTGCCCAGCTAACAAGGGTACATATCCCGTTCCAAGCTAGGCAATTACATTCTAATATATGATAATAGTTAACAAATTAACAGAGAGCACAGACTAATAAAATATAAACTTACACATTTTGATACATATACATACACACATACACATATTTACACACACATATATATACACATCTACATACACACACACGTACATACACCCATGCGCATATACATACATACATGCATAAAACACAGACAATTTATTAATGTTTATAATAAATAAATTAAAGATTTTTTAATAAAAACCTCAAAATTTATCAAATGCAAATCAAATGAAGTACAACTATTGTAAAGTAATGCTAAAAAAAACGTAAAATTTAGGTAACAGTTTGCCTATCCAAACCAAAAAAATTAGTTTCAAGGTACATTTAGGAGGGTTTTATGGTTATTCTACCTATCATGATGTAGAACCAACTTGCCAATGACAGAAATTTTGATAATCAATTATATCTCCTTTCATTTCAATACACTTCATGACAGTGAGATTTTTATTTTTTAAGAAGAGAGAAATTTCTAAATTGTTGTATAAATGTTGATTTAACATTACTTTTTTTTTATTGGATGCATTTTCTGTAGTGCTCTCAATGTTAATAATAATTAAATTGATGATGTTTTAGTTAAAAACTCAAGATTTATCAAATGCAAATCTAATAATGTACATCCATTGTGAAGTAATAATAAAAAAAAACATAAAATTTAGGTTACAGTTTGCGGATCCAAACTAAAAAATGAGCTTCGAGGTATATTTAGGAGGGTTTTATGTAAGACCGAACAAGGATAGGTTAGGTTAGGTTATTCAGGTTAGGTACGGTCCGGTTTTTAAACAGAATAGTTTTATTCAATGTCCGAATACTGTTGGTGTCGACACCCGAGAGATAAAAGAAATATGTAGCTCGAAAAGTTTTACGAGGCTAGCCCTAATTTACGAGTAGAAAAAGGTATTTCCAAGTTTATTTTTCAAAGAATTTTCGATATTGTTCATTGCTTCTAGAATCATTTTCAGAGAAGAAGATATTTATAGTTCTATGATTTAGAAAGAAAAACATAAAAACATGTAGCTAAAGTTACAAGGGTAACATAAAAAAATTTTATTCCATCAGAAGTTTAATAAATAAAACCAACTTTAATATTATAGACTTGAATATTTTGTTATTTTATCATTACTAGTCTGGTATTTTTTATATTATTTTCTCGCTTCAGTAATACAATTCAGGGTTCTCATTTTTTTTTTAGTTATATGGTTTTAAAAAAACCCATACCGGTGGATTTAGGGAGTACATTTTTTAAAAATACAATTATAATTAAATTAAACGAATTTAAATAAAATTTACATGTTATCGTGAATTTTAAATTATATCTTTTATAAAATCGTGTTTTCCTGTAAACTTTTGATATTCGACATAGTTATTACTTAACCCTGTACTTGTCATGTGTAAAATCACTAATATAAATTAAATATGTGGACTGGTTTCAGAACACAATAGTTCCTTTGTCAAGGCTTAAAATAAACATTTATATTTTTCTAAATTTGTTGCAACCGACAGATAAAACATTTTCGAAAATAAAATATGGAAATCTAAACATTTACAAAACTTATGACCTGTCATTGACTGGTTTAAGTGGCTACTTTGCACACGGTATAACATTTTGCCACAGCCATTTTGCCTATGTTTAAACATCTACATTTCCTCGACTCTTTCATCTGTTGACTTTATTAAGTTTTCATCACCATCATTTCCTTTCTGCACCTCATGGTGCATATGACACTGCATTGGTACATCAATCGCAGCGTATCTTGATCATTTTTGTAACATAAAGGTCAAGGTGATCAGGGCAGATCAGTTTTACGCTTTAAGTACCACCCTAGGGACTATGAAATATTAAAGCATGAAAACGCCGTTTTCCCTCTCTGTTGTAACAAATTTCTATCTAAATAACTCACCGGTGAGAAAATTCAGTCTCTCTGCAAACATTTGGATATACTCAAAACATTGTTGACAAATATATTTGATTTTTGACAAAGTACGAGTCATACTTTGAGCCCGGTCGGTATATAAAATTTGTTTTAGTGATTTAAAATGAAACAAATTCATTGTTTAATTATAAAATATGGAAAATTACAAAGTCAGTGTTTTAAATATTAATTTTATAAAATTTTGTAATTATATCCTGTTGGTTTCTAATATATCTTGATCACGACTATATAAATAATACATTTATAACAGGAACATGTGTAGTGGCGTGTCATTCTCCAAATCAAGACCATAATTTTTCATCGTTTTTTTTTTAAATTTGTGTCAAAAAACCTGCAATAAAAGAGGCAAAAACAAAATGAAGTGAAAATACGTATGAACCATAAAAAAAAATTGAAACAATAAAACGTCAGAAATAAATGATAGAGAAGATAGTTTTGAGATGAAAGTAATTGACAATATCATGTCTACTCAAAAATAATAATTGAGAAAACCAACGAATAATGGCGTACACAACCCTTATTGAAACTTCAGAACTAGAGAGCTGACTCATATAAAGAAGCTCAAATAATTCAATCAGATGAAGAATGATAAAAATGAAAAAAAAATAGGAAATAAAAGCATCGGAATTTTGTAACTTGAAATAAAGTAAATGAAATCATTTTTGTACTATATATATTCATTATAATGTTAGCGGTTATTAATTGTTTTAGCTTTTTTAACAACTTTCTGAATAAAAAAATTACGTAACTTTAAATAAAAATACTTTTATTGAATAAAGAGCTCCAGGCACAACGTGTTTTTCAATACTTCTGATGTATTTTTTTTAAAGTGCAATATAACATTTAATTATGAGAAAATAATCAATCACCTAAAAACATTTAACTCGCATAAAGTTTCTCCCTCATATTAATGGATATATTTGTTTTCGTTGAGCGATTTTGTACAAGGGCGAAGTATTGTATTTTTTTTCTTCACGGGTGCAACAATGCTGGGGAGAATATTCCCTGCTGGTTTATCCCCTCCCACTTTTCATTGCATTTTTTTTTTGACGTGATTGTAATTGATGGAATATATCTCCTCTCGACTGGAAGCTCCGATCAATCGTTTTGTGACAATCAAATACAAAGGTAATCTACTGCATTCAGATAGGGATGAAAAGTGCATTTTTTCTGGTACTAATAAGTATTGTAACTAGTAAATCAGAATAAACATTTTTAACCCAGTTTTTAACCCGTCAACTTTTTCGTATTTTAAAAATATATTTATTATCTCAAAAACCTGTTTGGGTAATGTAAACAATTTTATGTTTGAGTCATGTAATGTATCGTCTGATAAGTGAAGTTGTAATGTTGTACTTTTTAATGTCGATTTTAAATATTTGTCTTCGATATAAGTTTCCAATAGTCGGGTAAGCCATTGTTATGTTTAAGTCCATCGTATAGTATTTTTGACTGTCCTATTGTAATGTTTGAGTCCATCGTATAGTATTTTTGACTGTCCTATTGTAATGTTAAAGTCCATTGTATAGTATTTTTGACTGTCCTATTGTAATGGGTAAGTCAATCGTACAGTATTTTTGACTGTCCTACATTAAAATGTCATTACTGTGCTTGCTGTGGTAGTACTGTTGATGTATCGTATAATATTTATGTACTAAAATTGTTTTGTACATAAATGCAATTTTGTGTACAATTTTTATCGTTTCAACATTTGTCAAATGTTTTATGTCAAACAAATGAGTTTTATCTAACACCTCAGCCATAGCGCCAAGTAAGATGAGTTCCATATTAATTTTTGGACATTATTTATCCTTGTTTAATATTAAAAAAGAAAGAAATTTGCTTTTCAATGATAAACTCGAAAAAAACTTTCTTAGGGGAGATCTTCAACGAGTTATCTGTAACACAGTATTGGTAAATTATAATCAAATCGCAGTAGATCGGCATTTTAACCTTGGACCTCTGATTTTTAATCCACAACACTTGCCACGGGACCACGATCTGGATCACTTATTCACTTGATTCACTTAGTTATCAATTAATGTACGAGAACTAAAGACGAGAGAGACGACAGTAATAAAGGGAAATATGTTTTTTTTTTTACAATTATAAATTGATAAGGGTCTATGAAATGCTGTAGAGCATAAGATTTTTTTAAAAAACATTTATTGAAAGCGTTAAAAGTATTTTGAATTTAAATAGAACGTTATCACGAATCTTGAAGTCACAATTTTCGAGGCCAAATATGTCGCGTTTTTGTTGAAATATTTCGTTGAGAATTTAATTTCTAAAATTATAAATGAAAACTTTTTTCCCACAATATGCATATTTATTTCGAAAAAAGATTTTTTTTTTGCATTTACTGTATCCGTATTCGTGAAATGTGATATTTTCCTTTTTTTGTCTATTAGCGCGGTATCCTATGTAACTATATAAGGGCGCGCAACACGTCACTCGCCCTTCTCTGCCTCCTTCAGCGTTCCTGTTTACAATGTTTTCATTATCATCATTCCCTTTCCGCACCTAATAGTTCATAGGAAACTGCATTGGTACACCAATCACGGCGTATTTTGATCAGTTTTACGCTTCAGGTACCAGTCTAGGGGTAGTAAAAAAGTGTAGTTCAAAAACACCCTTTTAAATAAATATTTCATATCAACTATGCCAGGGATTGGACCCGAGACCTCTTGTGACTTCTTTCACTCACGGTAATGAAAATTATTCCATAATTATAATTTTAATACGGTTACGAGTATATTTAAATTGAACGAAATATAGTATTAAATTAATATTCAAAAACTTACTAATAATCATCAGTCACAAACATAAAATCATTTTTGTAAATTGTGTTTGATTTGTTGATTATTTAAAAACAAATAATTGGCATTTTAACTACTTAATTAGTTTGGTAAAGAAAATTTATATTTTACGAAATTATAAATGATAATAATTGACATTCAAATTGAAAAATAATGGATCTCAGTTCATGAAGACAAATTAGGATGTAAAAACAATATTTTTTATGTTCAAAGCATTCACTTTGTGGTCAAACATTTCAATGATTGTTAGTAAATATTAATATTCAACCACTTAAGGACTTTTAATGTCTATCGGTTTTGTTAATTTACATGCAGAGTTAATAAACGTGAGGCAAACACCACCATGTCCAAACATACACTAAAGTGAGTTTAATAATATTCGCACAGTCGCAGAGTTTGTGGGGAAGAGTAAGGAGGGGAGGGGCTAAATAGTTAAACGTTACACAATCGGTCAATTTTAAAATCAAATTGTATACCATATTGACAGGATATATGAATATTTATTAGGGAAGTATTATTTTTAAAGCTTTTAATGTAAAACACATCCATATTGTTTAATTAAAGTCTTTTTTTTTTTGCATCTCCTTTAACTCTGCATGTAAGTTATGTTATTTTTCGCGAATACTTTAAATAGTACGGTGATGGTTAAGGTGTATTTAAGTATTTGCACGTTGGTGCAGTGAGTGTCCTGACAAAGAGACGGGAAGTCTTGAAACCGGTAGTCATAAATAGTCGGTAAGTGGTTAAATACTAATATATACCAACGTTCAGTTAAAAATATATATATATATATATTTTTAAGATAATAATGAAGAAGCTAATTATTTTGATATGTATTCCTTTTTATTTCCGATCAAGATTCCTGTAATAAAATAAAGTCAAATCTTCCAAAATACAAAGCTGATAAACTTTAATGCGGTTTTAATGTGGCAGCAAGACTTATAACGGGATTAAAATGTATTCTCATATCTCACAACATCTTCGAGATTTGCACTTGTTAAAAAGCTTTGACATAGAAAAATATATGCTCTGCTGGACAGTCTTCAATTACCTTAACAAAATGGCCCCAAGATATCTATCGGGCCTCTGTAGGGAAAACACTTTTTTTTTAAATCTTTTCTTAGGTCAGCATTTGATTCAGGAAAGAAAAACTTGTTGACCTCCGGCGCTGCCCATACACTAGTTTTAGAGATTATGCTTTTGCCTTAGTCGACCCCTCTGTCTTGAACTAATTGTATTCACATTTGTGAATCATCGACAGTCCCAGTCAGTTCAGATCTCAACTTAAATCTTACTACTTTTGTTTATCACGCTAAAAGCATAAAATTGTGACTCCTAAATCGCTACTCTAGTTCTTGTATGTTCAATAGACCATTTTGCAAATTTTACAATAGACATTTTATCGGTTTTTAAAAATAAGTAAAATCAGTAAGTGGAGATAAGCACTCAAAAAAATGCTTAAAATACTATTCATAAAACGTAAACAATAAAAATTATTTAGCTACATGGACTCGTAATAAGATAATAAACATATTGGCATTCATAATCCAATTTTCTAAAAATGCTCTATTGAACATACAAAAACTAGGGCAGCAAAATGTGGTTTTTCACAAAAACAGCTCAATACAAATCAGCCAAATACTAATATTATTATTATTTATAATATAAGTTGCAGTTAAGCTGACACTTGCAACTCAATTAATATTGTTAGACATTTTGAAATGTGTCGTTACCTCGTGCGTTTCTGTAGTTCTCCATGCGCGTTTTAGCCGTCAGCGTCTAATTAGTAAACCAGCATGGCATGTTTTCTAATGGAATGAGCCACACTCAGCGGAAATTCCGTCGAATGTATAAGGCGTAATCAGCTGATGGATAATCCGCTACGGATTACGTGGTGTGGCTGCTTGTTCGGTTGCGGATTTTCCGCAGCGGGTTTTCCGCAGCGGAATTTACGCACCGGAATTTTGGCTGTGGCCCTAGCCTTAGCACTGAGCCAGGCTATTGATTTACAACCCGATTTCTTTATAACAGAAGAGGCATTAACTTGCAGGATTTTTTTGATAGCACACAAACTGGCTTCCATTTTGAATGTTGAGAGAAAAACTGCAGTCCTTTAAATATAAAGTCCTACCAAGATGACTTTACAACCTACCAGTGAAACACACATTTTTTTATTTTGTGAAAATTTCTAAACCTCATAGATGAGGTGCGTTTTTTTTTCTCCAAGCTATTTTCTTAACCATGTTTCTGCGATTCGTCTAACCACAATGGCTGCAAATATAATTCAATCAAAATTTTCTGGAAAGACTCAGCTCTGGACGTTCTGTCATTTAACAGGTAATAAACATCACATTTCATAAAAAAATTACAGTAATTTATATTTGTGGCGAATTTCTAAAAAAAACGTTCAGTAGGTGTGTATTATGTACGGAACCATTTGACATTAATAGTGCTTTAAGGTTAATTTCAATCATCCTAATAACTACTGTCAGAATACTGTTAAAATCATCCTGACACTTCTGCAAAAAAATAATTAACTACAACCTTTTTAGTTAATTTGACACCCGTGACTTTTCAATTTATTGAGGTATTTCTGGCGTATTACACATGAATACATTTGGATTTACCAGCATTGTCACGCATACTCTTTTTCTGTCACGAAATTGAAGCTGCCATTCACTTGAAAATTTTATACGTCACTAAATTTATAATTTTTAATAATGTTTGTTACAGTTATTTTTTTGGATTTATTAACTGTTACAACTGATTTAAATAATATTGTTTTATAAACTTTTGTATTTTCTTCGTAACACTTTGCAAAATGCTTTTTTGGAAAGAATAAATTAAAATTATTGCTTATCGTGTTTATGAATATATTGTAAACTATTATTTCATTGCCCTTGTTTGGGTTTACAACATAATTTTATGTTCTTTTTGTTCAATTTCTTGCATATGTATACGTTAATATTGTTATAATTGTTAATAGACTATTAAACTAAGCCAATAAAAGAAACTACATATCGTGTTATCGGCGCTAGGACTATTTAAAATTTTGTATTTCTGAAATAACTATGTGTGACGTGTGTGACGTCAGAAGTTCTTCTCTGTCAGTTCTTCCGATTGGTTCGTTTACGATAAGCAAACCGGGTATCCTTTGCAGCTTTCATATCATTGCTTGGTGTTTATAAACCCGTGATGTCATTCAAAGTAGTGCGTTTTTATTAACATATATTTTTTTTTCGTTCATTTTCAAGACATTTTGGCTTACAATTTTTTTTTTAATGAAATATATGCGTTTTATAATTTTCCCAAATATTTCGATTTTGGTGACCGTTTTTCAACGAGTTGTAAATAACTCACTATTAGAAAATGATAATCAAGTTAGGGTAGAGTGGGATTTGAACCTTTGATCCGTTTTTATCCGAATTTAATGCTTTTAACTTTACCGCGCGTAAAAAAACATTTTTTGTATCCAATTTCTCGTAGGGCTGATATTTCTCATGAGCTTAGACCGTATATATAGGTATAATAAATACAATTTTTAATTCTCCATCTTTACTGTTTTCAAACTTCTTCTTATTTTCCACATCCACTCCAGATACCTCCAGAAGACTTAATCGCCAGCCAGTACTTTCGCCTCTTTCCACGTTAATCCTGCGCTCTTTAGTTGCACCGAATAAAATCAAAATATCGTCATCAATAGCCTTCTAGAACGGCGTGAGCCTATGGGTTTAAAGAAGAGGCGACTTGGGCTTAGGTTCTCCTGAGGCATGTGTACTTACATATAACTTTGAATTATGTATCCTTACCTCTGTTCTGTATAAATACATTTAACTTTTTAATAAATATACCAGTCTCGAAGATGTCGCGAAAGCGATGAAACCGGTCGCTGGATATTCCAAATTTGTGGATTAAAGTATCACTCGTGTTTTATTTATATAATAACTTTTACATGTTACAGAAGAGCGTTGAAATATCTACAAAGGGAAAAAAGTCCTAATACCTCTACTCTTCATTACAAATCGCATGGTGCTCGACCTTCGAAAGTCTATGTTATTATTTACAAAACTTCAAAGAACCCTTTCATATAATAATTTATTTCCGTGTATTGACCCTTTCTAATGACGACCGGACCGGGCGAATATTAGCCTAGCAATAACCCTCTATCAACCATTTCGGGGGTTATTATTTTTATGTAAATGTCTTTATAAGTCCATTTATTTCGGATTAGTCGGAATGGAGTGACCACCATACATTTGGAGCTTTGGATTGTGTTTAGTAGATTTATGATAGATTATTATGATTCCCTTACAATAAATATAATACTGAATCCAATTTGCTGACCTTTAACCTGAAAAGAAAATAAATTCTGGTTTTGTACATAATTAGTATTTTGTTTGAAATTTCTCTATTGTTATACTTTTAATGTAAAATTTTATTAAAAATGTGTGTTAAGTAATTTTGGATGACTGTTGCGCTGATTCAATCTTGTAAATAATTTCAATTCATCAACATCATCTCCTCCCACCCAGTAGTGGATAGGATATTGCATTGGTGAACCAAATGTGGTGTAGTTCTATCATCTAATCCATTAATGACAGTTGTCAGTCTTATTCTGCAGGTGCCAGTCTATGAACAGTGAAATATTGCAGTTCAAATATCTTTTAATATTAATTATTTTATCTCCAATCTGCCAGGAATCAAACCCAGGACCTAAGGAATGGTAGGCGAATGCGTCAACCACTACACAACGATGCGTTGGTTCTTGAAATGAAAACTATTAAAAAACATAAACCAAAAATGCTGACATTCACAAATATAATACCAAACAACAACACTACTACATAAAAAAGTAAGATAGTCGAAAATACTATACAATGGACTTGAACACTACAGTGCTTAACTTCACCGTCAAAAAAATACACAGGAGACAAACTTAAAATCAACCTGAAAAAACAAATGATGACGTCAATAACCAGATAAGACATAACATGACTAGACCTTATAATATTTAAAATATAAAAAAATACTAGAGGCCAGTGAGATGTGGTGTAACAGAAAAATATAAGGATTTTCCTGGAGAGACTACCGAGGAGAAGTTTTTCATTGTTTCTGGTTCATCAACAAATACAAAATTGGTTGCATTAAAAAAAGATAAAATAAACTTCTCTGACCATTAAAATTCTTAAAATTTTAACCATTTCTAAATTCCTTTTTTGTGGTGCTACTGGCCATGATGCGTTAATTTTTTATTAATTAATTTTTACCCACTGATGTATAAAATACTGCTACACATACACCAAATAAAACGTATTACAATTTTTTCGCTAAATTAAGACAAATCGGTCTAACAATATTTTGAGTTTGTCCAAATTTTTGTAGACAATGACTGGATTCAACTCCCTGGGGAGCTGTTTATATTTACATATTACAACAAAGATGAAGAACATTTAAGAGAAGGTAATATAGAAGTCTAGGCATCTACAGGGCTTATGACCTGTCAATGGCTGGTTTAAGTGGCCATTTTATACACTGTGTAACATTCACTATTCTGCTTATATTTGAACATCTATATTCCTTTCATTCTTTCATCTGTTGATGTTTGTGAAGTTAAAGAGCTGAAACCTTTATTTATGCTGGTGAGATTCATCTAATTGAATTATTTCACCTACATACTAGGCAACGCCTGAAAATGTTATTTTTTCAATTTCTATACTTCTTCATGGACCAGGTAATTTATCGACGTTGCCTAGTATGTAGGTGAAATAATTCAATTAGATGACTCTCACCAGCATAAATAAAGGTTTTAGCTCTTTAACTTAACAAACATCAACAGATGAAAGAGCTGAAGGAATATAGATGTTTAAATATAGGCAGAATGGTGAATGTTACACAGTGTGTAAAGTGGCCACTTAAACCAGCCATTGACAGGTCATAAACCCTGTAGATGTCTAGACTTCTAAATTACCTTCTCTTAAATGTTCTTCATCTCTGTTGTAATATGTTAAATCGGTCTAACGTTTAAGGCGCCAGTCCGGGCACATGGGACAGTGATATAAATACGGAAGTGTGATACCAGATTTCGAATCAATATTTTGAGTCAACGTTCCCGGAATCGAAACTGGGACAAGCGTTGTGGGCATATAGGTGAGTGTGTTTGCTATTTTATTGAGAGTAACCATCGAGTCTTCGGTAACAATTGTCGAATTTTTAATTCATTTTGAAACATAATTGTATGTATGTGAGAACAGAAAGGGGTTTTATAGATTATATTTTATCAATATTCTTTATTTAATTAATAAACCCAGAACGCATTGATCTCCCAATAGGAAATGCGGAATTCCTATTATTTTCTAGTAGTGGTAGTTGTTGAAATTATGCTGAATGCACAAGGAAATCGAAAGCGTCTAGTCAGCGGTGGAGGCCTGGCCTTTCTCCTCTTTGTTATTCAGGAATTTTTCAAACCACCCTCAGACGTACAACCCCTTTCACATTTAAAAGAATGCGGGTGGCCTTTATTATTCAGAATAGGATATTTATATATTGGAGGATTATTGACACCTACCCCTATTGTCCTGACAGAGAAATCAATTATTAAAAAAAAAATAATTTAGGAACCAGTGTAAGCTAAGTAAAATGTAAGTTTATTTCACTGGGAACTGAAATCAGAAACTCAAAATCAAACGCCATAACCACCACACTACGTGACCGACGGAAAGAGATACGGTCGTTCTTATATTTAACCTTTAACATGCTGTGTGAAAAACTCCCTCGAGTCCCTGTGTGGTAATCTGAGATTACCTGAGAATTACCTTAGGTAACCAGGGGTTAGGAAATGATCACCTGATAATCACTGTCTCTTTTCATCTTATTGAAATTGTATATGTGTCTCGGTTAGTGATCTAATTAGATTACATTTCTCTCTCAAATTAATATTTTACGTATTTATCTCAGGGTACTCGATATTTTGTCATTTTCGGAGAGAAGATCCTGATGAACAAAATTTTTAGTCAAAAATGATTCAATATTTATTGATCAATCTGTTTGGGAAACAAATAACAGTTTTTACAATTCCATACAGAAAATATCATCATCATCGTCGTCATTGCCTTTCCGCACCTAATGGTGCATATCTTGATCATTTTTGTTTTTAATTTCATTTTTAATTTATTTTATTTTACAAAACGCCCAAAACGCATTTACAAAAATTATACAGGTAAGTTCAAACAAAGTAAGTAATCATTTTTAAAATAAACAACACATTTTTTTTTGCATGCATGAAGAAATAAAAAAAAGCATGGTGCAATGCAAAATGAAAAATTTAAGAACGAAAAAGCTAATTGTAAACAACTTGTGTAGAATTTTTACAAAAAATATTGATATTATAATATATACGTATAAAAAAAGGGTATTAACTAATCAACGTTAAAAACAAATAATAAAAATTATTTTACAGTATAATCTTACGTTTCAGAAAGCAGTTCAGGGACTCAGAAATATTCTAGAAAACACCGTTTTAAATAAATATTTCATATCAACCATGTCGGGAATCGAACCCGAGACCTCTTGCATGGCCCCCAAATGCTCTGACCATTACACCACGAGGCCAGAAAATATCAATATATATAAACTTAAATTGTGAAAATAGTCAATATCAATTTTTCACGCTGAAGTAAGCTATTGATTCAGTGCATTATAGGTATCAAAATAAAAGTAATTTACAAATTGAGAAATGTTAGTCAATTATAAGTAAATAGAAGAAACATCTATTTTAATTTAATTAATAAGAAAAATATACAGTAACAAATATCAAGATAATGTGAAAGGTACAAAATATAATAATGAACACACATACATAATTACTGACATCTGATAATTATTTTAATTACTGTCTTTAAGGAATCTTCTATCAATATATCTAAGTATGTGATTTATAATTTTCTTCTCATTTGTTGAAATTTACTCGAAGATAACAAAAAAAATCGTGGTTATATTCGTAGTGGTTACCAAGATATTATTTAATTAAGCGCCGGTTACATCACAGGAACACAGGAAAATAAAGTGTTTCAAGAAGAGCCATGTGAAAAAAAAAACGAAAAAAAATAAATATATTTGGTATGCTTCCGTTTAAAATTTGTGATTTAATAAGATAACAACAACAACAACAACAAACCATCACGCCGTTTCCCCGTAGGGGTAGGCAGAGAGGAAAGAACGCCATAACACTATATCTTGGCATACCGACCTCGCTTCCTCTACATTCATACATCTTCTCATGCACGCACGCCGATTATTCCTACTTTTGACATGTCCATCTTCAAGTATTTGATGGACTTGATCGTGCCATGTCTTTCTCGGTCTTCCTCGTTTTCTGCATCCATCAACATTTGCATCGTAGATCCTTTTAGCCGTTCTTCCGCTGTCCATTTGCTCTACATGTCCAAACCAACGCAGCACCCCTTTCTTGATTCTGCCAATAATGCATGTCTCAGCCCTACACACTTCACGGATCTCGACATTTGTGCACCTATCATACATCGTTTTACCACACATTCGCCTGAGGGATCGCATTTCGACAGTATTCAACCTACTTTCATCATTATTTTTCCAATTGCATACTTCACTCCCATACATTAGAGTTAGAACTAGAACTCCGTTGTGAACTGCTAGTTTAGCCTCCTGCGATAAGCATTTGTTTGCCAAAGTAGATTTTAGTGCACCGTTCACCCTGTTCCCGGCACTCACCCTCCTTTCAATATCTTTCTCGGCCTTTCCGTCCCTAGTAAACATACTTCCCAGGTACACAAATTCTTTTACCTGATTCAGAATATCTCCGTTTACGCTGATCTCACATTTGGTTATATAATAAGATAACTAAACGATATCTCTTTATGTCATACTTCTCTACCTTGTCAAGCTGAGACAACAAAATATTTATTGATTGGAAAAAGGCAGTTCATCGCCCGTCATAAAACTGCCATAAAAATGACCGGAATATTTTTACGATCTAGGGCTGTTTCGCTCCTAACACACGGAGGCTCTATCGCTAATTCAAATTTACTATCTACTTACCCGAAACTAGAAATATTCAAAAGATACGTTTCTCAATTAATAATAATTGGGAGAATTACAAATAAATCGCTCGTATTCAAGGCTCCGCTCAATTTTCTTGATCACCAATCATTCTAAGTGTCCCGAACGAACTAATCCGAGGCAGGCCGATTCCCTCGGTTTATTATTTTGTAATAAATGTTTTCGTTACAATCCATTACATTTATTGGCTGATCGAAATCTTGCTTTATGACGAGATTTGATGTTTTATATTGGCTTGTGGCCTACAAAAATAATACTGCGCTCGGCAAAATAACGACTTTATTCTGGTCTATCAAATTCTAAACTACTACTTTGGACTTGACGATATTTATATGAATAATAAAATAATCATCAATTTTATTGGAGTTTTCGGCAATTTTATTGAACATGTATTATTGCGTTTTTCCTTGATTTTATTTCGAAAATCAGATTTCCCGTAATTCTTTTTGTTGGCTTGACTATGGAATTTTTATTCATGCCGATTGAGTGAACTGGTGAATGTATTTTGAAAGAAAGGCGCGAGAAACCCTCAAAGTCTACTTTTCATGTATTGAAAATAATTTAATTTTTTATCTTTACCTTTTTATATTCGTAGACACGCTTTTCCTTGAATCTCATACTTCATTTCACCAACTCATTTCATCACAATGGTTGTTGATTTAGATAAAATATTTGTCAATTTAGACAAAGATCAACAAATTTTTATGTAAATGACTCTTTTGTAAGTTTTTTGATAATATATCATTTATCACATAACATCCCTGCTAAGTTTTCACCACTAAGACAGTTTTGAAAAAGAAAATATGTTTAATTATACGTACATATTTTTTTGGTTACGTGGTATAGTGGTCAGCGCATTTGCCTGCAATGCAAAAGGTCTCGGGTTAGATTCCCGACAGTATTGACACTAAATATTTATTTCAAAAGGTGTTTTTACTTTAAAATATGTAAGTCCCTGGGCTAGTACCTGAAGCATAAGACAGATCATCTTACCTTTATGTAACAAAAATGATCAAAATACGCCTCAATTAGTTTTTTGGTCTATATGACGATATTTTTTTTTTAACTCTCCAACTTCTCGGTTTTATCAAAAGAATGACGACGGACTTTAAAAATATTAATACCACCAAAATTCTTTACTGCTCACTAGTTTGACTTCATTTAAAATATGCTTCTCCAATTTGGTCTTCATTCTATATGACTCATATTGACAATATTAAGTCTGTCCAACACCATTTTCTGAGAAAAGTGGCATGGTTGCTCGGATTGAAAAGTGCTAAATATTACTATTTTGAAATAGAGCAATCTCTTAATATGTCTTCATTTTAGAAACGTAGAACTGAGGGGGGCCTTACAAGCATAAAAAAAATATTTAATGCTATAATTGAAGTC
Source organism: Micrasema longulum (assembly GCF_059751315.1). Classification (NCBI taxonomy): domain Eukaryota; kingdom Metazoa; phylum Arthropoda; class Insecta; order Trichoptera; family Brachycentridae; genus Micrasema; species Micrasema longulum. The sequence goes on from NW_028278400.1 coordinate 216,000, forward strand.
CCATCCATGTAGCAATCTATTTCGTTTTACGTCCCCAACTGTCACCAGAAGTAAGCATCTGCATTTTTTTTTAAGCACTTTTTGTTTTTATGTCCCAATGTCCAGAATGTGTAGATTAGTAAATTCTTCACATAAATTGGAACTCTTTGGGATGGATCTTCCGACTTTTCGTAGATTTCTTCGCCACTAAAACAGTGTGGGATGAAGACGGATTGGCATGGTTAGGCTCAAAATCTCATATGTTTATGAATATATTGTTTACCATTATTTTACTGCCGTTGTTTGTCTTTGCCATATACTTGTATTTTATTTTTGTTCAGTTTCTTGTATATACGTTTCTTCAAGTAACTGTAGTAATTGGCTTAGGCCGTTTATAAAAATTGATTAAAAAATATTGATACTTTCAATGTTATCGTAGAAAATAATAATTCTGCCGTAGGGAGATTTCTAATTCTGTCTTATTTTCAAATATTAAACTTTCTCTTTTATCCTTAAAACCACAAAAATATTTATTTTAATCTAATAAATACAAATATATTTTACCAACTCGGTAACAATATTATTGTTATGCGTTTTTGTTTTAACTCGGTGACGTTTCTTGGTGTAATGGCTAGGACGATTGCCTCGTGCATGGAGGGTTCCTATTCGATTTTCGGTAAAATTCCAATGCTTCAATAATTTTTAAGGCTAAGTGTTTCCTGCTGTAAAATAAAATTAAAATAATAATAAAAATCACAGAACCAACGGTCTAATAAAGTTAAAAACATTATGTGTTATGTGTTATATAAAGTTAAAAACATTATCGTTAAGATACAAATCAATGTATTTATGGAAACTCATTATTTAAAGAATAGAGCTCTCCTCTTTAGAATAGATTAAGCATTAACTTTGAAGTAAAACATTTCAATAAATAAAATAAATGTAAGTTTGCAACTACAGACCGACTTTTCTATGTTTACCAGTTTTGAGACGAACTCATCTTTTCGTTTGGGTGCTAATTACACTAACATGCAAGTGGGATTAGCGTAATTAGTATTCAGACAAAGAAACGAGTACGTTTCGAAACCGGTTAACATAGAAAAGTCGGCAAGTGGTTTATTTATTTACTTTATATACAGGAACATTTCATAAAGACGTAAGGGCGGGCGTATTGCATGGACGAAATTTCTTCCTACCTGCCTAAACCGTTCAGTTGGATAAATAAGAATTATTTTAGAATATTCTAGATAAGAGATTATATTATAATATGAAACAAAAACAAATTAAAATTCTACACTTTATTAAAAAGAGAGACAGGGAGATGGGTAGGAAAGAAGAAGGAGAAAGGAAAAACTCAAATCAAATGCCCAAATACTTCATCAATACGATATTGTTAAATAAAAAAAATATTAAGATATACTTCTAGAAATAAGAGATAGAATAAGTCTGCTGTATTAAAAAAAACAGAATCCCAAAACTGTATTTTGTATAAAATATAAAAAAAATTTGAAGCAAAGCCTGAGCACTTTATAAATAATGAAAAGAATTTGTATGAGTTTAAAAAAAAATTGTTGTTTCTTCTGTAAGATGATGTAAATAGATATGTTATCAAAGTAAGTTCAAATAATAATTTATAAACTAATTTATTATAATGTAAGCAAACTAAAAAATAAAGAAATAAACACAAATTTAAAAAAATTGAAATCGACATTTCAATCTAGATTGAAAAGTGAATAAAGAAGGGGCGGGGCATCTCTGACATTAGTAGATAGATTATTTAACGATCGAGCAACTAAAATTTATTGATTTTCAATTGTTTGGAAAAATACAATGGTTTTGTCATCATAAATTGTAAAAAGTGTTGAGGGAAAGAATAAAATTGTACCGAGTACCCTAGTAACATTTATTTTTGGTGATCAGTAAGGCCAACCTGAGGTCACATTATTATACGTAATATATGCTTCTCGGGTAACAACTATCAATTATGGTAAAATGTCGTAGTCTGTTTTCTTCATTTAGAAAAAATGCACTTACACTTACTTTTATGGCACTCATACTTAATAACGTTTGACCGCTATAATTACAAAACACGTAGATGCCTTTGCATATTTTGAATGGTTAGTACCTATTTAAGGAGTTTATTTATATTTCCCTTAGGTCTGACCGTCCCTGTCCGCCAGGGTTTTCTCGCTTCACATTTGCATTCAAATTAAGAGAATGGGGGACGTGGTGCAACTTACGACAGCCGATACTAAAATAATGTCGGCTTTTACCGAAATAAGGCGAAATAACTGTCACCGAGGGAGCTTTTAGTGGGCAAGTCTTGAGAAATGCGTTTAAATAAATTCTGTGTAATAAAACTCTATTTTTGGCAAAAAAATACGGACCTAATATGCGCTTTACTTCTTTTTCTAAAAATTTGAAACTTTTACTTCAATGTATGAGAGACTTGATCATTTTATTATTTGTCAATAATAAGCTAAGTAATTCAGCGTGGTTCATCAATAAAATATGTATCTTTTTACCTAAAAATATTTCAGTACATCTTCATAATATATCATAGGCACCCACGATTAAAAGTCATAAGTTTTAATTCTAAGCAACAAACACTTTTTATCTGTAGGTACAATATCTATGAATTGCAGACACACAGACACGCCAAATTATTTTCCCTAATCTAGAGCGTTGACCGCTCAGGTAGACATAAAATACGATGTTGGTGTTCCAAGACGTATTTTATTGCATGTTGAATAAGATACGACGCTTTGTTGAAAAGCGCAAGAGTAACGGTGATGAGGAATTGACTTAACTGCACTTGGACTACATGCTAAAACTATTTTGCTGCACGACTGGGTTGACTTGATCGAGCTGACTCGTTGGGCTGACCGTTTGGGCCGACTTGTTTGGGCTGACTGTTTGAGTTGACTGACGTTACTATGCCCTATGGCCTCTTTGTAGGCCGCGTTCCTTTGTTTATCATGTCTTTATGGTAAGAACATAGTTAATGTGCTGAAGGACTTTGCTCTTATGTATGCAATACTGATAGTCTTGCGGAATATTTTGTTTTGTATTCAATATAAATTGTTGACTTGCTTCATCGGTCGTTGCTCTGTTTCAGGTAAAATGATAAAGCACACGTGTGTGTCATCGATCATAGACTATGAAGTAAAAAAAGTAAAAAATTACTACGTACACCCATCTAGATCAAGTTTTTAACTAATAATTATGAAAGTAGAATATGTTACACTCTTACAAAGTAATATAAAATATAATGCACGAAAAGAAAAAAAGAGCACTGCCAGAAGGTTGAACATTAGGAAATGAAGTGGAGGAGAGAAAGAGGTATTAATTCAATATAACTGACTAGTTCAAAATTCACTTAAGACAAATTACAAAAACGCTGTTAATTAACAAATATTTACCTATTCTCCTCTACGGATGCGAATCATGGCCCCTCACTAAAACAGCAAAATACTGAATTTTGAAAATAGGTTTCTTAGAAAAATCTCTCGTGTGTGGTGGTTTGACTTTGCAATGAATGAAGTTATAAGAGAACAAACGCAGCAGGCTCCGGTGACAACTGCCATCAATCGGAGGTGAGACAATTGGCTTAGTTATACTGCAAATGCCTCTTGAGAGTTAGAACAACGCTTGCCTACTTTACATGGCATCAGTTCCTCGACGTCCTGGACGTCCGTTGCTGACTGTTTGTTGACAGTGTTTGTCAGAAATACTGGACGCGAACGCACAGAAGCTGGCAACCGACAGAGATGCATAGAAACTCTTTGTGAACACCAAATGCTCTAACTGGGGAGCGGAAATGGAATGATGATGATATTTTTGAATTAATATTACGCGAACAATTTCAAAACTAATTTTCATGTCATAAAATTTCGTATAAAAAATATCTTAATTTGAACAGAGTAAGTTGAAGTAAAATGCTTCTTTTTGGAAAAATCTTATTTGTCTTCCTCTTGGTCTAAGTCGTATACCCTTCTTTGTGACAATAGGCTGTCATGAAACGATGACGTCTAGAAATTTTTCCATCTTTTCGGCAGCTTTCATGGTAGTCTTAAGCTGCTAGGGTTTTCAGACTTGGTAAAACCCATGCCTCGTATATTCTATGCCATCCACATGATCCCTCCAAAAGCTCCTTCTGCTTTTTCTCCACTTCACTTTGTCTTCAACACCACAGACAAACCTTATTGTCTCATTTCTGATCCAATCTTTAAGAGTTTTGCCAGCGATGGAGCGTAGGGTTCTCATTTCCGCTACTCTGAGAAGGTATTTTGTCCTGCTGGTTGACTCTCACTTTCATCCCGTATTTCGTGATGGGTCGGATGCATGTCGTTTATATCTTGACCATACTTTTAAATTTATGTAATAAGCAATTACCACAATAAAAATTACATTAAAAAAACTACATGTCTTGCCGTTTTCGTTACACGCTTCGATCATTATTATTAAATTTTGTGCGTTTTATTTCTTTAAGCTTTTGGATGCTAACCTTTATAACTATAAAATTTAATAATACATTTTCATTGTTTTATAGTTTAACGATATCGTTTTCTGAGCCAAAAACAATTCCACGTAGCTTTAAAATCAAAGCATAACCTATTTTGACGTGCAGAGAGAAATTTTCTCAAACTTCATGCTCTTGTAAGCATTATTGTACATTTATTATTTCAATGCTTTTTCGCATGACTCCTTTTCACTCAAATAACACAAAAGTTGGAATTTGGTTAAAACATTTCGTAATAAAACGTTTCAGTTGAAACTAATGTTTAGTTGGAAATATGGATACAAATTTAATATCTTAAATACAAAACCCCGATAAGTATAAACACTTCGTTTTTAACCTTCTCCGCCCGTTTTCATGATGTAACCGGCGGCGGCGGCGTTGCAAATTTCTTAATTAATTAATATTTCGTCAACTACAATTAACATTACCACGAAATTTATTGCAATGGTAAGATAAACAATTATTAGAAGCCAATTAGAGTTTAACTCTACTATATGGTCCCCTTTTTACAAAATTCAAATAAATAATGTTGAAAGAGTCCAAGAAAATTTTTGAGATTCATTAATTTTTAAATCTCACTCGTTATTTTTTGGAAAAGGAATGAATTTATTTAAAAATATATTACTCAATTTAACTTTGTTTTCTTGGATACATATTTTTGTTTATTTCTTTATGTATAAGTTATACATTTGTGGATTTATTGCCAAATTCCAACTGATAAAATAAAGGTGTTATAAAGATTATTTAAGCTTTTATATTGATCCAGAAAACGTATTATTTATAAAATCTTACTGTAGCATTATTTTTCTTTTCCATTATTACCTAGCTAAATACTAGTCACTTTATGTTTATGTTAAATTACTCTCAATTTTAATTTGCTTTATTTATATTTAGAACAAAGGGTTTTCTCACTTTAATTGTTATCTTTCATTTGTCATCTTAGATTTGTATGTTTCTTTTTTACTTTTTTGCAGTTTTAAAAAAAATAATTTTTTACTTATTTTAGTTTGAATTATTTATTCGAATTAATTAGTTATGTTTCATATTATAAATTATATAATGAATTGTTCATTGCTGTGATTATTTTTGTAAACTTTTTTATTGTAAAAGGTTCTTTGAACCGTTGATAAATAAATAAATGCATATTCCTATGGAACTAATTAACTTTATTAAGATATTACTTTGTTAAATATTTTGAATTAACCTATTCTGGAGGATTGCAGAGGAAAAAAACTGACCTAATGTTTTCATATAAAATCATTAATTCTAAATTCGGTTGTTGCGAACTCCTAGATTTAATAAATATTGATATACTAACACGTAGAACTTTAATATATTTTTTAACACAAGTATAATGTATTGCATAGTACTATAAAATAGTTAAATGTATAAACCAACTGTCTAATATGTATAACTATATTATTGTTTTTGTATTATGTCAACATTTTGTAATAAAACACTGTTATGTTTAATGTATTTTTGTTTATGTTAATTAAAGGCAATTGCGCCGTGTACACCTCTAAAATAAAAAAAATAATTAATAGAATAGACATAATAATTAAAGTCATTATGTCAAGTAGTATTTTGTTTTTGTATGACGTGAGAGTGGTTTAAATCAAATTATTTGAGCCATATTTGCACCTCTAAAATTAGACAGATGTGGACTGAAGAAAATATTGTTGGTATATTTGATAGTTTTTTTTATTATTATTTTTCGTTTTTATAGTTAGATATTTATTTTTTCGTTTTTTGAATTCTTTACATTAAATTAATTTACATATTTAAAAACAGGGAATCTATAAAAAAACTAATTAATATAAAATGAAAACGAAGTGTTCTCTGTTTATGATAGTCTTCATCTAACATGGCTCAGCCTCTTCTGAGATTTTTATCTTTTAGATTATTAGTAGTCATATACTAATTAAACAGTAACATAAAAAATATTTAAAAAAACTAAAACTAATTAATTATAAATGCCTAGCTAATCAAATGTAAAAATAGTATAATTGTTATTATCCAAATATAAAGTATATATATGTGCCAAGAATACATGTTACTTAAACATAAATAATGAAGTATAATGCATAATAAAAAACAAATATAAAGCAGTGAAATACATAAAACTATAAATAGTTTGTGTACCAATTATATAAAGTACTACATTTTTTGATTAGCATATATTTTTCCAAAAAATCTCTCCCTTCAGTATTTATATTTGCAGTTATTTTTATTTTAAAAATTGTTTTACATTTCGAGTCCATATTATCCAAGATGTCTTATTTTATTTAAATAAAATAATGATTATTTTCTTTTAGAGTATTCTTTTACCAAAAAATTTAATTTTCTTTTGATTACTTTAATTGAATCGCAATCTTTACAAATTTTACTGTTTGAATAATTGACTACCCATTTTTTTTTAATTTTCCCTCTGTTGACTTTAAGTTGTTGAAATATCATGACTGCCGGTGGCAATACACGATTTTCAAACCATGTCACTCACTGCCAAAAGTGTCAACAAAATTAAATGCGCACAGCAATCTATGGAAAGACAAACGTTGGGCGTCTCCTTAAGATACCAAATAAGAAACGAGGAGTTGAGACGCCGTACAAAGGTGACCGATGTCGCAGAAAGAGCGGGAAGACAAAAATGGCAGTGGACGGGTCATGTGGCGAGGCAAGAAGTTGTTAGGTGGAACCCCAGCATGCTAAATTGGAGACCGTACGAAAATAAACGGAAAGTAGAGAGACCACGGAGGAGATGGGGATGATTCCAGGACAGAAAAACAAGGGAAAATTTGGAAGAGGCCTTTTACCAGCAGTGGTGAAAAACGGGACGATAAGAAGAAGAAGAAAAATTATGGTTTGAGTAGGTCCAAGATTTGCTTTCTGCTCTTCTTTAACTTAGTTTCCATTTTCTAAAAGTTAGTTATTTCTTATTATAACTCGTTGAAAATGGCCCCCAAAACTAAAATATTAAGTGATTATGATAAAATTATATTAACATATTACAACAGAGATGAACAACATTTAATATAAGGTAATATAGAAGTCTAGGCATCTACAGGGCTTATGACCTGTCAATGGCTGGTTTTAGTGGCCACTTTACACACTGTGTAACATTCACCATTCTGCGCTTATTTGAACATCTATATTCCTTCAATTCTTTCATCTGTTGATGTTTGTGAAGTTAAAGAGCTGAAACCTTCATTTATGCGGGTGGGATTCATCAAATTGAATTATTTCACCTACATACTAGGCAACGCCTGAAAAATTATTTTTTTCTATTCCTATACTTCTTCGTGGACCAGGTGGAGTTAGACTAGACTTCTATATTACCTTCTCTTAAATGTTCTTCATTTGTCCAGTCCTTGTCTACAAAAATTTGGACAAACTTAAAATATTGTTGATTAAATTATACATAAACACATCAAAGAAACTTCTCGGTTTAGTTTTACTTTTTATTATTTTGACCAACGAGCGCTTTCGCTTGAGTAGGCATCTTCAAGACTGGTGAATTGTTTACAACGTTTACAGTTTTTATACTATTTTTAACATATTTAAGAAATAAGATCAAATAATTATTATAACGGTGGACAGAAAAAATAACTAGTTTACTAAACAGTTCATTTTTGGGAGTTTTCGGACCGAAATTGGGATTAAACTTTTATTATTTAAAAGGTGGGACATTGATAAGTTTATTTATAATTTTATCGTAATCATTAACTATGGGGTTTTATCAAGAAATATCAACAAAAAAGAGAAATATTATTAAAATATTTAGATTTATCTTTAGAATGCCAATCCGTGATTAAAACGTTGTGTATGAAAAGAAAATTAATTTAAAAATAAATTTGCTTAATTTCTGTTTTCATTAAATTTATTGAAACTTCATTGCTTCTTAATTTTTGTTTACATTGATGAACCATACTTAAACCAGATTTAGTTGTTCGTCAAACATTGCGAAAGTAAATATGAATATCTGCTTCCTTGAAACTCGAAACTTTAAACTTTGATTTGGGCTGTCTAAAATTATAACTAATTCTAGTTATAAAACTTTGTCTATTTGCACGAGTGGAAATTAATTCTCTTAGGCTTTTCTGTTTGAAAACACAGCTTAACAAATATCAATTCAGACCTTTTAATTGCTCATGTTCAGTTAATTTAACTCATTTTGTGACATATAAGAGTATATTCTGACATCATGCATATTATTATAATTAATTTTCTGTTTTATTCTTACATGAGCTGCATTATTGTATTTGAAATATTTTATTTTAGCACACATAAAGAGTGAAAAATACGAAACTGTAGTAGGGTTGGATGGGAGAAAAGTAGCACGGGTAAAAAGTGCCACCTGGAGTATTTCGACCTATGTGCGCTTTCAAAGCGCATTATGTGCAGGGGCTCGTGTTTTGATTTTCTCGTATTCGTCAGTTCTAGCTGTCACGCGAGCGTGAAAATTTTTTTGCCCAAAATGTACTTTTTTCTGATGGCAATTTTTTTTTAAGAAATATTCCAAATTTGAAGACACAAATTCCCATTGTATAAGTTCACTCAAATGACTTATTTTGTTACATTTAAGGCAGTATTTAATGAAACACTTCAAATATCAAAAAATGTTCTCAAGATGCATCCCAAAACAACTGATAAAGTGGCACATTTTGAATTGGTCGCTAGCGCTCGCGAGTTCCGCGAAATCAGCCACCAAGGCGCGTTGAGACTTGTTTGGTTGGCATATTTTGAACCGCCCTGCATATTTTCATTTTCATCATTTCACCCTTCTGAAGACTCATATGAGTGGGAAAAATTTAACCAATAAGGAGGTGAAACAAGAGGTCTTGAATTAGACGAAAGAGATGGTGAGAGAGTTTTATGAGAAAGGCATCAAAAAGCTTGTGCCACGACTTACAACCTGCATAAAACGGGAAGGCGACTACGTGGAAAAAAAGTAATATGTATTCAAGCAATGTACTGTAATTTTTTTATATACTTTTTAAACAAAAATTGAGAACTCTTACTTTCTGGATATGCCTCGTTTTTATATTTATTTTTACTTTTCATCTGCAAGTAAATTTCTTCAATTAAGTTTTGTACAATACGATAATATATCATACTCGTATATTATAGTGGAATTTAATTTTTAAATTTTAGTATGCCACAAACATACCAAAATATGATTCAAAATGGCACTGTAACATTATATACAATGTAACGTGCTGTCAATTTATGCCTTTAACATCTTCATCAAATGTATTGTAAGGATACCTTCTTCTTTCATGTTTCTTACATGTTTGTTTTTATTTTACCATGATGTTTTTGTTTTTTGAAAATGTAATTGAAGCAGTACTTTTATTTTTTATGTGGATTGCTTATTAATTATGTATCGGTACTTTTCACATCGCACCCTGTTTTTTATTCTGCTTGTGGGGTTAAAAGCGACAATCGATTTCCTCAAGAAAAATAGCATTATTCATTTTACTTTAGAGTGTAACTTTTTTTTTATTGAAAACTATGGTGCAATACTTTAATTACTTAATACTCAAGGAACAGTTGTTGAACCTATCTTATTAATCATATATTTTAATAATATTTTTAATATACAGAATATAAATTGTGATTTAATATGCTGATGATACCATACTTATTAAAAGGGGATATTCATGGGACGAAGTAAATTAAAAATCAAATACAGATATTAAAAAATTTAAAGAATGGTTCGATGACAATAGTTTGTCTCTGAGTACTGAACATAAAACATCACTTTTACATTAAAATGATAAGTTATACCTCCTATAAATATTTGTATCCACACTGTAAAAATGCAATGAAGGATATCAGTTTCATAATGATAATTGCCTTCAAATCACTAAAAAAATTAGCATAAAATATTTAGGCATTATAATTGATAGAAATATAAAATAAAAAGAGCAAATAAAATGAGAAAACTTATATATGTATTTATTAGATTAGGGAATATGTTAACCATCGAAAAATTCAAATAAATTTACTTTGCATTAGCCCAATCTATATTACAGTCTGGAATAATTGAATGGGGTGGCGCTTTTAAAACAAATATTTTACCCGTCGAAAAAATAGAATTGCTATATAAAAAGAATTGTTTGCTTTAAATACACAAATCCAAAATAAATAATAGTGTTGGTAGGTCACAAAACGTGATTTAGCGACCTAGAACAAGTGGTATTATCTTAATTTCCAAACAAAAAACAACTACAGCACAAAATTCTTGTACTTACAGAGGAATATTTTTATTTAATGAAATGAACAAAGATAATAAAAAGTACAGCCAAGAATACTAAATACTAAAGAAAGAAGAGAAAAGTTGCATTTATGATTCTTGTTTATGTAGCACTGATTGAAAACACCGTTTATAATATTTTTTTGCAATTTATGTAATAGTAAGTTATCCTAAAAATATTAAAAGTAAAAAATAAAATAAACGAACTTTTGTAAGACGTCACTCCCTTTTATGCACAGAAGAATTGCTTATTTCTTTTACGTAATGGGAAACGTTAATGTAGATGTATGTTTTTAATTAATTTAAAAATTGTATTAAGTTGTAATATTGAATTTTTATTAGTTATCTGAATAAATAAAACAAATTTAAAAAAATATAAATTGTAAACTCGGGATTCCTCTAAACGCACATGCGCTCGTTTTATTTAATCCAAAGTAAAAACTGGCACATTTTTCCCCACCCATCACTTTCTTATAATTCATGCATTATAAATTAGAATTTAATACAAAAATAATATTTTTCAAGCATAGAATCTAAATTGTATTGCCACTAGAAAAATACAATCAAATTTGATTTAAACCCAAAGATTTTCAAACGAACTATTATTTTCATACTCATAACCATAATACATATCTGTGGAGTCTGGGTATAATCAAAAGGTTTATAAAAGTTGTTTCTAGAACTCGGAATACGGACATATATGTAAGTTTAAAAGTTTTATTTGATTTGAAAACAAAAATGCTAATTTTCTGCTCATCCATTATAAACCAAACCGAAAAATCCCTTATTTCTTCGTGTGTTTTTTTTCTTATTTTTCAATATTCAATAATAAATAAAAACTATTTTATAACTATACAATGAAAAAATAAATAAAAAAGGAGTTTTGAACAATGCTTTAAGAATGAATAACACTTAAAATTAGGTACATAACAGAGATTGAGAATATTTTCGAAAGGATAATGTGCAAGTAACGTGGTGTAGTGGTCAACACCTTGATCAAGCGCTTGACTCACGCACGGTAGGTTCCGGGTTCGCTTCCCGGTGAGAACACAAAAAAAAGTGATTTTTCTCAAGCTGGGTGTTTTGTGATGTGATTTACCACTGTTATTGGGCCTCCTGGCCTGTTGTAGTTAAAAACGTTTATTTGAAAAAATACATATAAATACATCTGGATAGAATTAACCAGTATCTTCTCCAGCGTTTTTTATTATTTGTTAATCTTAATAACTTTTTAAGGAACGAAATCCAGTCTTCGTTTACAACCATGTATTAGCATTTTGCAAATATTACTTAAATCACATTACCTGGTTATAACATTGAGCTAATATGATTCAACAATATTTTGTATTTGTCTAAATGTTTGTAGACAAGAACTGGATTTATTTTACATACCTTAAACACGGTGTGTAAAGTGGCAACTTCAACCAGCCAATGACAGGTCATAAGCCCTGTTGATGCCTGGACTTCTACATTCCATTTTCCAAAATGTTCTTCATCTATGTTATAATATGTTAATGCGAATATGATTGTACAAATGCTTTTTTCACAAATTAAAATATATACTAAATTCATTACTTATTTACTCGCGTACCTACCGAAATTGAAAATCAACTAGTTTTTTTTTTAATTACTGGTATCCCTAAGTACGTTCCTATTTTTTTCTGTTTATGTTGGTAGTCCACATTTCCAGAAAAATACATTTTTTGTTTGATAGCTGGCTTCAGGCTGGTTTGTTCGTTTTGAAACGTATTCCTTTTGTTTTTAAAAATTATATTTCTTTTTCTCAAATAATAAAATAACTTGTTGCCTTGTCTTAAACAATATATTAATTTTTATTTTTTCGATGTCTACCGTAATACATATTATAGGCTATTATTCATAATTCTTCAAATCATCCAATTGACCATAAACATTCCGCATAGGTTAATTACGTTATACTAGATGATACTTATGAAAAAAATAAAACAGATTGATTATAATAATAGATATAATAAGAATTTAATTGATAAAATATTAAATCAAAAACAAATACAAAAACGCAAACTTATAAGTAAATATTTATATTCTACTTCCACCGTAAATAAATCAAACCCACATAAACAATGAAGAAGGATTCTTTTTATAAATGTAATTTTTCCGAACAACTATTTTATTTCGTACCATCAAACATTTAACTTGCATTCTACACAACTAATAATATTTGAACATTATTAAAAAATCGCAGTAACAAAGTCCATTAATTAAATAAATCTGGCATTTACCAAAATGTAATGATTGCGAATCAATCTAAGTTGGAAAAACTAAAAGAAACTTTAATATTTGAGTAAAAGAACACTTAAGGTGCCTAAATAATATTATAATTATTTTAATTCACAAACCATCTGAAAGAAAATAATCATAATTTTAATAAAGACACCAGATTAAAAGAACTTCATGTTAAAAATAAAATATTTAAATAAGACAACTTGGAAATCTTAGAAATTAAAAAAGCGATTCATTATAAGAAAAAAATAATCAATAAACAAATAAACAAAATATCTTTTAGTCCACTCCCGTCTACCTTTGAAAATATGCATCTCAAATTACCACCCTTTTAGGAAAATAAAAATACTTGATTTATTAGCTGCACGTGTAGTGTTTAGAAAACATGGAAAAAAAATAGGAAATTGTTCATTAGTTACGTAAGCCTTGACGAAGAATCTTGTTTGCTTTGAGACCGGTCGGTGGAATAAAATAAGAAATAAGTGGTCAAAGACAAAGCTGTTTCATTTATTTTATTATAGCGAATAACCACAAAGTTAGTGCTTCAAATGTAAATTTCGTATTTCTTCCTTTTTCCCGCATTTGCTTTTAAGTGAAGCATGTAGATATCAAACGCCTCTCACTCTCGCGCTCTCACTGCCTTCCATGTCGATCCCTCGTATTTTAGTTCTTCTGCATTAAGTGAAAGATCGTCATCGATGGTCTTCCGGACGGTGGAAGCCAGTAGGTGTGAAGAAGTGACAGCTTGGGTTAAGGATCTCCCGAAGCATCCGCATTACGTGCTTAAGCCAGGTTCACCGCTGCAACGTCAAATCGCTCGTTATGGGAAGCTTCTGCTACCATTCTCGGACTTCAATGTTAGTTGAGCAACCGAGCCACTTACTCTTAAAATTCAGATTTTTTAAAGCTCAAGTAAAGTGCCGGGACTTGCACCTATATAGAAGTATCGTCACTATGCATGAGTTGAATAATCAGCATTTCGTTTTGACCGAAATTATATTGAAAGCAATCAAAAACAATAATTTCAGTTTTATTTATAGCAGTTTTTAAAAACTACTAATTCTCCGTTTGGGAATCAAAGTTAGTAAATATTAAGTCACGTTATATAATATTTTATGTATCTACCTAATAATAATGTATTGTTGTATGATGCGGGGAGACCAGCATGCAACTGTCACGATCTTGATTAATTTTGATACATTATGATATATATGGCCAAAGCGAAATTAGTGTTATGTCTGAATGTATGTAAAACACGATATGAAAAAAAAAATAGTCATAAAAAGACGTACATTTCCCACTGCCAAATTGTTTGAGAAACTCAGGGGTCTAGGCATAAAATCGATGTTAAAAAAATAATGGTTTGCTATTAATAAATAATAACTTATTATTTAAATTCCTGAATTATAAAAGAGACGATATCGTTTTATTTACAGATAAATATTTTACTGATCAATACAGCCAGGAATACAAAATATTTAAAATTAAAGTTTAAAAAAATATCCAAAATTATTTTTCATGTGGCACTTATTGATAACCCTGAATAATTTAATTAAAAAATATTAAATAAGAACTTAATTGTTAGACATCAATTCCCATGATTTGTTTTTTGCAAAATAGGAAATGTTAAAATTTAAACAATATTTTTTTAAAAATAATTGTTATGTAAAATGTATTATTATTGACTTTTATTATATTTTTGAAATAAAAAAAGGTCATTTCATTTCTGAACCGCGTTGTAGTTTCATGATAGTATTGTGGACTCACGGGCCAATGGTCCGAGGTTCAAATTCCACTCTACCACGACTCGATATCCATTTTTCCAGCACAAGTTATTTACGAATTTAAGGAAATGTTCTGAAAATTATAATATTTTAACAAATAATAATTACTCAATTATTTCACTTAAAAAGAAATAATTAATTAATTTAAAAAAACAATGCTATACATTAGCATAAAACTAAAAATAAAACAAATTCTAATAAATACAATAATCAAATACTGTGTAAGAGTGTTTGTCTACTTTTGATGCTTATTTTGAATTTTGAAAAAAAACCGACGCAGCTTTTACACCTTATTAATAAATTACTGAAAATAACATGTTTAACTCTTGAAAGATGATGTTACATCGTGTTACCACAAGCAAAAGGCAAAATACTCCGAAGTTCAGACATTTGAAAATTAAACATAGACATACATAGATAAATAATTCCTCTTCATAATTTATAAAAATTATAATATGATGTGGGCCTGTTATAACAAAATAAATTAAAAATTTAATATGCCAGTCATAGAACAAGCGTGCCTCTCGTTCTCTTTCACACAAACACCGGTCACAGAAGAGCGTCCCTGTCTTCATTGTTTTAAGTTCTATTATCGTGTTCTTTTTTATATAGTAAAACAGATTTATTGTGGAATTAGCATAATTTTCATTCGCATAGTAAAGATGAATATATTTTATATTTAAGTTCAGCATATTTACACAAATTTGACTTTTTTAATCTGATGTGAAAATGTCCATTTAAAAAAAAAAAAAAAAAAAACTTTATCATTTAAATAAATAAAAGAGATATATCAAATCTCGTATCCTTACTAGACTCGCGTTACATCATAGCCACATACGAGTTAATATCACATTTCCTTATTAACTATGAAAATAAAACGTACCTACCTATTTCTCGAAAGATGTCTCCTTTTGAGAACCTCGTTCTAATGTGTTTACTCGCATTAAGCTGTTTCGAAAGCTCTTGTGTACCTACGCAATACATTTTTTGGATAAGTACTAAGTAAAAGATTACATAACAAAACGGTTCATAGGATATCCATAATGTTTCATTATTTATGGGCCATTTACTCTGCCGCTATTGCGATTAACCTTTACCGGCGAAGTACTCCAGGGTAGGCAGTTAACTCCTTAAGATAGAGTAATGGCATACCTTCGAAATATTGACAACATAAATATAAATATTTGGCATCACCCTAAGCTTTCATATATTATTTAAAGTTATCAAAATGAAATGTAAATTAAAATAAATATTTGAAAGAAATATGTTGCAATATCCATGAATACAACCGGGTTTTAGTCCCATGGTTAGTGTCACCGACTTACGGATCTGAGGTCCGAGGTTCGCACCCCGCTCTACTAGAACTTAGTTCTCATTTTCTAATAGGGAGTTTTTGGTAACTCGTTGAAAATGGACTCCAAAATTAAAATATTTGTGTTAATCAAATGAACGCAAATATTTGTTTTTCATAAAAGAAAAATAAAAAAAATAATGTTTACTCATATATTATTTTGATTATAATACTCATTTGCTATAAAAATTTCACATTTAGTAAACAATTTTTAGTTTTTAATGCTCATTGCATTTTAAATGTCAAAAACAATTTATCAAACAATTTCTGACATTACTTTTATGCGTGACGTTTAACGCGTGATTACACTGGTACACTTAAATTTAAGGGCTGGTTCATGATTGTAGTAGTTAGAATGTTCTGATTAGTGTCTTACATCCAAAGTTTAACTGTCATTAATCATTTCGTTGGAGAGACAGTGGCTTGAAATATTCCACTTCGTTTAATGAATGCATTTAACAGAATCTTGTTTATATCATGACTCTAATGCGGGCAGAATAAAATTAAAGTTTAGTACAATAATAATATTACTATTAGGGCCTAACTTATTAACCTGGTATAAAGATGGCAAGGTCATCCTTCTTCTACCACTATCATATAGATGGTATTTCCATCCGTATTCTACCATTATACCTAGGCGTTACTTTATGCCAAGTTTATGAATAAGCAATTAAGAGCAATAAGTAATAGAATGTGTTTATAAAAATATTATGTCCCTGTTAATACTTTACGAATCATTTATTTATCTTTCTCAGAATCGATTATACAATACGCTTTAACTTCCTGCGGTTTATGAAGTGAAACTAATATGAATTTTATTCAAACTTTGCAAAATTCTATGGTCAAATTAACACTACATAAATATGTATACCGCTAAAGACATAATATTTCAATATCATTCATGTGTAAATCTGTAAGTAAATTATCAGTTGGGGCTCTACTTTGGTACAACTTAATTTGTCAGCATGCGTTGCACTCCGAATGTACACACAAATTAGTACATGATTACAACACCAGGTTGTCTATTATGGAAGAGCTAGCTGTTCCTTAATATTGTTTTAAATATGGCAAAGGACTCTGCAATACAGTATACGTAAAATATTTAACATGTTACCAAACAATATTTAAAAAGTAAGTTAAATACAAGAGTGATACGTATGCTCAAATTATGGCTAATAGAAAAAAGTTTTTTGGATTAATGAAAGTTTTTATTTTTTATGATGAAATTAAATATGAAATAATATGTTATATTTCTAAATAAAATTATGATTAATGCAGGTTAAGTTTGAAAAATCGAAGCAATATATTAGAACCTGCTGACGAGTTGTATGCTTACGATTCAAAAGGACTTTAATTTTAAAAGTAATGCGTAAATATTTATTTTAAGTTCTGTCATTGGCTTTTGGCAGAACAGTCGTGGTCACGTCTGCAGGAGAGAAGGACGTCATTAGAATCCGCCTTCATCCGCATCTGTCTCCAGCGTTTCTAGAGGCCTCTTGAAGAGAGATGCCAGATTCTTCCGTTGCCAAGTCTGTCCATCCTGTAGAACTTCTTCTGCGATGTTGGTTTCCTTCTACTCGTCCTTGTACCACCAATCTTTCCATGTTATCTCTGTGCGATATTATGTGGCCAAATCACCCGGAACACAGCTATTTACAGTGAAAAAAAGTCGCTTTAATACCTAAATTCTATTCCTAATATTATACGCAAGCACCACATTTCGAATGCATCTATCTTGGCATTAATAAAGACAAAAATAAAATATAAATCTGGCGAAAGGTAAGAAAAATACTATTACATATTTTTTTTAATGTAGGTAGGTGGTGCATAGTTTTTAACCGAATTAAAAAAGGGCAATCATTGACTGATCGGAAAGTGTTTTTTTTTCTTTTTTTTAAGGACAAGAAGTAGGTTAGTGACCACGTGTGAGTTAATTGTTTTATATGATGCACAAAAATTAGTTTTTCGTGAGTGATTGTTTATCCCAGACTTATTTTTTAATGATTACGTTTGCGATTGACCGTTAATAATTAGTCACTCGTTCAGCATTTGTTTGTAAATCGCGCACGGCAAAATTAAGGGAAATAAATAATGTTTGATTGATTGATGAAATAAACGTTCAAATATTTTTTTTGGATTGATAATGCTCTTTTTATTGTTATTTTTCATCATCATAATTCCCTTTCCACACCTAATGGTGCATAGGACACTGCATTGGTACACCAATCACAGCGTATCATGATATTTTTTTTGTTGCACAAAGGTAAGATAATTATTCTTACGCTTCATAAAGCGTATACTCAAGTGAAAACACCCTTTTAATTTATTATTATATCGCGTTTTACATAAAACTTTTGTTTTTAATATAAATATATCACTGGACACAAACCGTGTCGAGGCATTCATTAACATTTAATATATACTTATGGTGTCTGAAAAATATACTTAAAATAATACAAATTCATACTCAAATCCACACAGATATACCAACATAAATAATAGTAAGAAAAAAAGAAGAAATAAAACAAAATAATATTATTAGTACAGCTCTCATATTCTTAAGTGAAGACATGAGGTCAAGTAACAACCTAGTGTCGTAGGCACCTTTTTTTAAATATTTTGTTTTTTTTTGTTTTTTACAATAAACATAATAATAAAACAGAGTATACAAAAAATAAAGCATAATTACATATCAATGAAAAACATATTAATAGAAAAATAGTAAACAATAAAATCCCTCAAAGGCATGGCCTGTTCGTGGGTATACAAGAAAATGTATATGTTTTTACATCGGTAAGTTTCCGGTGGCCTAACATTTGCACAAATGCCCAATATATACAACACATTATATTCATCGAGACATTGTATGGATACAAATACAAAAAAATAAATGTGATAATTAATATTTCACATCAACCGTGTCGGGAATCGAATCCGAGACCTCTCGCATGGAAGGCAAACGCGCTGATCATTATGCCACGAGGCCAACTGTTAATGCCTCCGCTTCTATATATACTCTTAATTTTTTTCCACTCTCTGCCACAATAAATTATTGATTGGATTGTGATATTAAAAAACATTTTGATGCTAACTTTAAAGTTAAAAACCTAAATTTTAGAACAGACTGAGTAATGTTAGATGAAGACTATCTTAACCAAAAGGCCCTTTGAATTGATTTTCTAATTCACCAGTTTTATAAAAATGCCCTGGTTTAAAATATGCATACTTATTTATGCAATAAATTTACATGAATAAAAAAAAAGACTAAGAATTTTTATTGTGCCTACAAATAAGATATTTTTTTAGCGTTATCGTCCATATTTAGGCATGATTATCTGTGTTTACGTATTAAATATATGGAAACAATATTTTGTTTATAATTACTTTCACTTCTTTTTCTAAGGGCTTACTCATAAACTTGTCATAAAGTTACGCTGAAGTATAGTGGTATATTTAAGATGGGAATACCATCCTTATTATAGTGGTAGAATAAGGATGGTATTCCTATCCGAATTATACCACTATACTTAGGCGTAACTTTACGACGAGTTTATGAGTAAGGCCATTATGTGCATTAGAATGGGCAAATAACGTATGAAGTTTTTCATATTTTTAGACATCAAAATAAAAGGGGTAGAAAATTTTGCAATCTGCATCACATTGAACGTAAAAATTATTTTTTTAAATTTTCCATTCTAGTTTTGGCCCTCAACCGAGGTTTGAAGTTTATAACTGTCTGAATATTTTGTTATTATTTATATTGATAAAATTATTTTTTTGTTAGTAAAGATATAATTTAATCACATTACGAATTCGAACACGTTTTAAAACTACCGAAATGCAAAACGTTTACACTCAGCGGAACTGATTCCGTTGAGCGCCTGGCTTATATTGACAAAAACAATGACTAATTAAAACAATGCTACCTATTTATTACAAAACAAAGTGCAACTCACGCCCTTAGATGCTGATTTGATAAGGGTTAATGCACATTATAAAATTTAATTAGACTGATTTTTTTTCTTTAATACGAAATGACAGTTGGTTAAGCGCAAAAAATTGACTATTATGCAAACTGAAAGTTCTGGTAGAGAGCCAAAAGTAGTATAATTTATTTTTTTAAATATTTTTTGCATTCCGAGTAATCTATCCATATAGTAACTATCATTTTGAAATTAGGAAAAAAAATATCGGCCAACCCTAATGTACATAGTTGAATAATTTTTTTTTACTATATGACAATTGTTACGCCCACTTATATATCTTGGCCCCGATTTTATTGGGAAGTTAACATAATTATATCCGACCGTTTATACAGTGAAAGATATATTTTTTTACGAAAATGTATGTATTTGAATAAAACTTTAAAGTATCTTCATCGATAACCTGTAATTTTAAATGTATAAAAAAATGTATTTGCATTATATTTTTCGTACAAAAAACTTAACTTTACTTTACAGATAAAATTAAAGACAACTTTGAACTTTCCTTCATAATACGGGCCCTTGTTTGCCTATTGCGCGCCCTTAAGGAATGTACCGTAACGCCTCTATTTTATATGCTTGTCAAAGGGCGGGTAGAAAATGATTTGAAAGGAAGTTATTAAAAAAAACACAATAATATCTATACAAATTTAAAACAAATTTTTCTTGTTTTTTTCCTTGCAACTGGCGCGGCGGGAACCCACGACGCCTGCAGGCTTATTCTGTCTTTCTGCAGGCTGCAGGCTTATTCTGTCTTTCGTAAATTCATTCGTTCGTCATATGTCCATTTCATTCTAACGCAATTTCAAAAAAATATATTTCTCTCTCGTTCCCTCTCATACGATACAAATGAATTTGCGAAACGAATTAGTTACAGCATAACGCCACAGTTTTCCGATTGGTCGTCTGATCATTTGCTCCACGGCCGTCTCCCGTATGAAAAAAGCAGAGACTGTTGTACTATAGTAATTTAGTAAATAGGGTCTAGAATTTCAACTGTTCATGCGCTCAGTAGCTGCAAGACTTGTTGTTATCTTACTTCTATTATTATTAATTTGATTTTTATTTCGTTTTTAAAATTTCACTTAAACTTTAAACTTCACTGTTAAATAAAAAATAACAAATATAAAAATGTAAATAGGGGCTAGATTTTTTACTGTCCATGCGCTCTGTAGCTGCAAGACGTGCTGTTATCAAGCTCCTATGTATCATTATTGTTATATATCATAAATATACCTATGTTGGTACATTTCCTTATTTTTACTTATTATTGTATCTTTTAGTTTTTCTTATGTAATCTTTAATTATAACTAAATTTACATACTTATGTTTCACTGCTGCACTTGATTGTAATTTTTAATATAAGTAAAAGCCCGTAGGGCGTGTAAATAAATAAATAAAATAAATGGAGACGAGGAACTAGAATCCCAACCGTCCATGCGCTCTGTAGCTACAAGACGTGCTGGGATATTTATTTATTGTACAGCGCCCTTGAGGTGATTTTCACAAAAATGGCGCTATATAAATTATCCAAACATATATATATATATATACATATATAAATATAAGTTAACCATTTAATTTTTTCTCTATGTCTCTCTAGAAATTTAATTGGGGTTATCTCATTATTTCAATTATCCTTCAAAAATATTCATAAAAACTTTACGAAAAATTGCGCATAATATAATATAAGGAATAAGCTGCCATAGAGCTGATCTTAATAATATGTCGTCTCAAAAGGTTCAAAATGGACTAGAGTTTTTTCGGAAAAGTTTAAGTGCGGCAACAACTACCAATCGTTAAAATAGATTTAAGCATATTAGCTTTAAGCTGCTCGTTTAAAATCAATATTATAATTAATTAATTCATTCATTTATTAATTACATTAAACACATATTTGTTATGGACAGAGACACATTTTATAGCGACACAATCAGGAACGACCTATGTCTGTGAACTTGCTTGAAAATCCGTGTTGAGTCGGGGCACTTGTAATGCATTCATAACCACCATTCATTCATAACCTACCGCAGAGAAACGTCTCCTAGCCAAAGTTGTTTTACTTTTTGGTACATGGTAATTTACTTTTGAGGAATATCTTGTTATTATTTCCGGTTGTGTTCTTTGTTTACTACTTGTGGTCCAAAAGTTGATCAGACTTGACTTATAATAGATTTGTCTAATTGAAAGGACATGGCATGACATGACATTAAACAATAAATCCGATGAAAAGGTAATAAAAATACATTATTTTATTAGCATTTTTTGTTTGTGGATTTAGCCACTCTGCTGGCTCATAGGTACCTTCCGGAGTATCAAGTGTATTTTTTTATATGTTGATGCATTGAAGGCAAAGGGAAAAAATAGACTTTCTGACATATGAGAGATATTTTCCAGCCTTTTTTTGTTCTTTAAGTTATCGAATAACATTTTCATTAAAACAAAATTACGTGCGTAAGTATTTGTTTCAGAGTTGTTTATTTCAATTTTCTAGTTACTTGATCCCGAGCGAAGTTTATTTTCTTTCACAAGTTATCAAATAATAATCATATGCCAGATGTTTTTATCACAGGAACCCTTGTCATTTTTTCACAGTTCAGTCGTTCTTTAAAAAATAATGACGTCTTGAAAAAGTAAATTTATTGCTTTTGAAATACAAGTCGACGTAAATATAAATTGCCTTCGCTGTCGTGTCCACTTCAATATTTTGAAATGACTCGAATAAAAGTAAAGTGGGATTCCCTCCCTTGAAATATTTTTATGTACATTTACACCTGTTGCTTCGAGTTGCGTTTCTTTTCATTTTGCGAGGAATTACTCATTCTGTTCATGTCTTTTGAGACATCACATTACTTGTCCCCTTTCGCGCGTGATCCAAATTAAAATCATCTCAAAACGATAAAAAAAAGCACTGCCATTGTGAAGGAAAAGTCTATTTTCAGTAATTACGCTTTGCTATGAGAAACGCTTTTATAATAATATTATTAGTCACTTATCACCGTCCGCCTCATGTTCTAGTGGTCTGCGCGTTTATTTACTAGGCAAAAAGTTCATAGTTAGATTCCTTCTACATGATTGACATAGAATATTATTATTTTTTTTCAAGATTTTTAAAGATTTTTTTGTATGTTTTTTTTATTTAATTATCAAAAGCATACAAAAATTAACATTTAAATTATCAAATCCTACTGAACTGCATAAAATGCAGTTCGTCAGCAGGTGCTTATAGTTAAGTTCTGATATTAACTACCTCTTATTACTATGGAAAAAAAGAAAAATATGTACATCGAAAATAAAAAAATTGTCCTAGTAAAAAAGAAAAAAACACAAAAAAATCTTAATACACAAAACCGCGTTCTAAAAGCCAGATTCTCAGCAGACGTCTTCCTCTTGAGCCAGAAAAGTTTTTTTTATTTTTAATATTTAATGGGAGCATATTATAAATTTTTTGAATATTTTACTCAAGAAACAAAAAAGTAGACATATATTGACAATACTAGAGTCAATAAAAAACCCAGTGTTAATCTAATCTCTTCAATCCGTGCCTCGTGTCTTACGATGGCGATTACGCCTGACTCCAGGCATGGTTCGTCTGTGGACAGTCTACCTCCATCTGGAACGGTCTTGTGCTCTTCTATAGGCATTCGTCAGTGATGATTCTGATAACTCAGTGACTGTACCGCTCCACCTTGTCGGTTGACGTCCACGCGACCTTGTCCCTTCGACTCTTCCCGGGAGAATAGTTTTCTCCAAACTATCAGAATCTCTCCTGGAAATATGCCCAAAGAACTGCAGCATTCTTTTCTCGCACATGAATATCAGTCTTTCTCCTATGTCCAGTTCCTGGAGAATAGATGCATTTGTACGTCTGGCCGTCCACAGAATCCGCAGCACTCGCCGCCTACACCACATTTCGAAAGCTTCGATTTTTTTCTTTTCAGATTTCTTGTGTCCAACACTCCATACCATACCTGAACACTGAGAAAACCAAGACCTTCACCAGTCTCTTTTTGGTGTCAATGGTTATACTGCTATTTATATACTGCGGTTATTCTTACAGATATTCACCAGCCGACTCATAGCACTTTTGGCAATACCAACACGTCGCTGTATTTCACCTTCACACCCACCGCCATCGCTAATGAGAGAACCTAGATAAATAATTCTAAGTTGCGCAGTAAGGATCTAGTGGCGTGTGTTCCTCATCTTTCTGCATTACTTTAATTGGAGTATATCATGATCATTTGTGACCTGAAAATACATCACTGCATTCTACATCGGCCTGGACACGGACAAAGAAATAATAAACTTTTATTAATATTTAAAGCATTAACATTGTGGGCAAATATTTTTCAATATTTGTATATAACCACTTACCGTTTTTTCTATGTCCATCAGTTTCGAGACGTACCCGTCTCTTTATCATGACACCAATTAAACCAGTGTGCAAAACCAACTAAATACCTTCAGCATAGTTGTTGCACAAAAATACAATACCAACCTGCCATTTTTTTTAATAAGTAACCATTACATGCACTGTTAGGTTATGAAAATATTTTATGTTGTGTGTTAGAGGCGTGAGTTTACATTGATAAAGCTTTTGAAAATACTATATCTTTAATCAGTAATCAAACAACCTTTTGATAAAGTCACCGTATACCAGTAGTTAGAAAACTCATAAGTCAAAACAGCCAAAAATCAGCAGTTAAACATCTAAGACTTTCTTTATGGGCCAAATTCCTGTTTTGAACTGTTTCTTTTGTAATGCCAACGTATTTTTATAATAAAATACGTCCATAAGCAGCAGAAAATATACGTTTTTGCTCTCCATTTTAAAAAGAAAGTATTTTAATTGGTGATGATTAAAGATTGGCGGCCTCCGTGGTGTAGTGGTCAAGACGCTTGACTCACAGACGGAAGGTTCCGGGTTCGATTCCCGGTGAGAACACAACAATTAAATGTGATTTTTCTCAAGCCTGGGTGTTCTGTGATGTAATTCACCGCTGTAATTGGGCCTCCTGGCCTGTTGTGGTGCAAAAAAATAATATAAAATAAAAATAAAAAAGAAACGACTGATTTCCGTTTATTTCCGTTTCCGTTTATTAAGCTTAAATTTTGATGACAATATTGATACTTAAAACATTCCCTCTAGAAATGTATGTGCAAAGAGACTTGATAAATGATGCAATGGTAAAGAGGTATCTCGTGATTTATTTTTGACTTCATAATATAAAATAATAACATTTCGCCCCATCTGCATCATTGAAACACTTTTATCGAGTTTAATATGATGTTTTTTAATGCATTTAATGACAGCATTTGAAATATTCTCACCAAGTGTTGGAACTTTCAGTTGCAACAATCCTGAAAGTTTTATTTGTAAAACCGGGAGACAAAATAAATCGAATAAAGGATAAACTTGCACTGTGTGAGCCGCGGTTAAGTGGCTAAAGAGCCGCATGTCGCTCGCGAGCCGCAGTTTGCCGACCTCTGCCCCATACATATATAACTCACGCCCCTCCTTTCATCTCCTGTCTCTTTTTTCAACTATTTCTCACGCCCAAAAAATATTTGTTACTTATTAAAATTTATGACATGTTTGTTTTATATTTTTGTGCAACAACTTTAGTGAAAGTTTAAAGTGGGTTTACATATTGGTTTAATTGGTGTTCTGACGAAGAAACGGGTACATTTTAAAACCGGTAGACATAGAAAAGTCATTTAGTGGTTATATACAAATATTTAATAACAATTAGTGAAATATTTCAAATGAAACACTTTGTAATTTTTACCACATAAGAGTTTAAAATGATATAACACAACTAGTTTCAGGTAGTTTTAATTACTCATTATCAAGTGTAAATATTAATGTTTAAAAAAGTAACAATTAACAATAAAAACTTACAATAAAGCTTAAAAATAAGTAACAGTAAAAATGTAACAATAAAAGTTTATATTTACACCTGGTAATGGGTAATTCAGATTAACTGAAACTAGTTGTGTTATAATAATATATTGGTAAAATTTTATGTGTTTTATTTTAAATAAATTCAAATTGTTTTTCCACGAAGTAAATGCTAAAACAATAAATAATATAATTTAGTGAAATAATTTACTTCGAGGTTTTTCTGCTATTTTCAAAGAAAAATTCCTCCTAAAAAACATAGATTATCTAAGTAATACAGCATTTTATGGAACAAAATATTTGTCACATTAATTTTCTGTACAAGAATAACACGAACACATATAAAATGAGACATTCAATTTCCACGATGTGGGGAAATTGCACGCGGTAAAAATATTAAAGTTGTATAGCGATGTTCATAATGTGACTCTTATAACATATTGTTTACAACGGCACCCCACTGTGTCATACTGCAAGATACTGCTGCACTTTATACACATTATGAGAATAAGTATTGCATTATATTATAACGGATTCTAGGGCAAACGGCGCCGGCGCCCTGGTTATGGTTCAAGCCATATTACAGTAATGAGTTCTAACGTACACATCGCAAAAATCTACTATGTAAATATTAACACCACTAACGTTGATCAAAAAAATTTGATACAAATAACGTTGCGAATTCTAGTTGGTTATTTTTATAAGTTTTCTTTTATTCTGCATCTTCTTCTTCTTTGTGTGCCGCGTCAGGTCCCCTTGGCGCAACGTGGGCGATCATTGTGTCAAATGTGTCCCTGTTTTGGGCTTTCAATTGTTTCCAACCAACCAATAAAATAAAAGTCTAAGTTATAGTTTAAGTTATAAAACGTCTTCAATAAAAAAATAAAATAAGAAGCTATAGAAATACGTAACAAAAAAAGAAATAACTAAATTTTATTAAATCAATACTATTACTCAACGGGAAAGGGAAAAATGAAGTAAAAAAAAAGGAAGATTAAGGAAGAGAAAGGAGATGGTTTTTCTGACGTGATTGAAAACATCTTTGATGGTGGATGGTATATGATGGCAGATGGCACTTTATGAGTAAAATGTGAAAAAGGAATTGGGGATGGGTATTAAGAAATTGTTTAAAGAATTAGAACGAAGAGGCAAATCACAAACTGATAAATATGTATTGTGCAACCAGGATGTTTGCCTCTAGCTGGCTATTTGGTGACCATCTATTTTGCCTGTTAAGATCGTTTGAGGAAGACTCCTGCCCCTGATATGAAATTTTTTGAATCAACATATTCACAGAGTGAATTCTTCATTAGTATTATTCTTCTACTTTTTCACGTGTGATGTCGGTCCTACATTCGTCAATGTCATTCGCCAATCAGGAGAAAGCTTCCGTATCTTAGTGCAAAACAGCTCCTCCACAGTTATATTCCTGGTTCATGCTCGGATGTTTCGCAGCCAGGAACGCTGTTTTCTTCCAACCCTTCTCGTCATGTGATCTTTTGCTTTCAGACAAAACGAAGTATGGTATATTTATCACCTCTCAACGTATACACATGGCCAAAATATGATATCTTACGGAACTTAACGGTGGCTTCTACGTAATACTCTATTGTTTTTATTACGGTCCAAGATATTCTTAACATTAAACGGTGGATTCACATTTTAAATGCTTCAATACAGTTTCTTACACTTTTGCATAAAAGAAAATAAATAATAATTAATATTAATTAAAAATAAATAAAGGCTTTCTACGAAAATCGGTAGCTTCCCACTTCGATAAATTTAATATTATTTATATTAATTCTGATTATCGAACCAAAGTTTGAACTTGGAAAAACAAGGATGCAACATATTAAAAAATGTGCAAGTGCGATCCTTTAAATTAACGTCCTTATTTTTTAATTTTTCAGAAACAAACAGCCAACAATTATTAAATTATATATTAAAGATCAGGTAAAAAGAAAGACCAGCAAAGTTTCTAAATAATAATCATACACATTAAATTATGGTACATTTTAAAATGTGTGCATGCGTACACATGTAAGAAGAAGGTGTGTTCGTTTGTATTTGTATGAGTCTGTATTCAGGTGTATAAAAGCTTGTGCATCATTAAATAGCAAATTAGAATATATAACTGCTAGATAGAATGAGTCGTTATTTATTTTTAAATTAATTAAGAGGCAGGTTAAATATATCAACAGATGAGAAAAAGTATTATAATATGAACAAGAACGATAGAGGAAAGAGTAGTTTGCATAGTGAGTAGTAAATATTGGCAGATGGAATAAATATTTATTTTGTGTCACGTGAAAGGGAACATTCACATAAAATTTTAATAGTAGGTGTAAAGGGTCTACTTTAAAATTTAATAATTTTCATAAAAATAGCATATTTTAGATATAGTGCGTCTATTTAATTTATCTTCTTTTTTTTACAAATCCTTATGGATTATTACATTCATTTTATAAAATTTATTTTTATAAAGAATAATACTTTTTGTTTTATATTGTTCTGATATTATTGTATTATGTCCATGTTTATAACATTTTTTTTAGTTCTTTGTGTACAATTGTATCAGTGGCAAACTTATGAACACATTTTAAAGATTCTAATGGAAAAAGTTTATAAACATTTAATTGTTAAGTTTTAATGGTAAATAATCATTTTTGTTTAGTAGATTAGAAATAAGTGCATAGCGTTTTATTATTATAATTGTATGTAATATAGGTATTTAAAAAATTTCCATTGGAACATTGAAAGGATTGAAAATGTAAAGTACACAATATATTGTGTGCTCCACATAACTGATACAAACTCTTAATTGCTGCAAACAACAGTGTAGTACTGAGTTTTTAATGTAGGAAGGATAAGGAATAAATTAGACAGTAAAACCTTTCTGCTGATATTTAAAAGTATTATCGTTCCTCACATTGATTATTGTTCCAGTATTTTATATTAAAGTAATAAAGGAGAACTAAAGAGACTTCAAATAATACAAAGGAAAGCGATGAGGATAATATTAATATGTGGGAGACGAACAAAAGTTAAGAAAATGATTCAACTTCTAGATATCATAACAATTGATCAAAGAATCAAATTTAATGTTGCTAATGGAATGAAAAAAAATATTAAAGAAATAGTTCCGAGATATTTTCAAAATAAACTAAAAAATAATGAGTTCTTTCATAATCATGCAACAAGAGGATCTAAAAATATAAGACTGGAAAATAAATCAAAAGCAATGTCCCAGTACTGCTTTATGTACAAGGGAATACAATTATTCGAGGAAATGCCAGAAAGCATAAAAAATGAAATAAATGTAAATACATTAAAAATTAAATGTAAAAAGTATATTTGTGAAAAGTATTAGGTTATATATAGTAGAAATAGTGAATATAATTAATGAAAATGTACATATGAAACAGTGAATATTATAAATTAGGATATTAAGTGTATAATAGTGATAAATAATCTTAGAATAAGTATAGATGTAAATATTGTGTGGTAAATATATATAAGACTATGTTAATCATAGAACTAAATATGATAAATAATGAAATATGTTTTTCAAAGGGATTGGAAATTCTTGAATTGGAGCACAGCATTTGGTAAGCTTTTTCAACAATAGAGTAACAATAGTTTGTACGGCGGGGACACAAATGTCGAGATCCGGGGATTATGCAAGGCTGAGTTTGTCGACTAAATCAAGGAAGAAGTGCAGCGTTTGTGAGAACATGTAGACCGAATGAAAAGCGAACAAACGGGTAGAGATAGTATGACGCGCATGTTGATGGATGCAAAAAAATTGTAAGAGACCGAGAAGAACGTGATGTGACCAAACGCAACAATTACTGAATGAATTACTATGTGCAAGGTAAAAAAAATGATTTACAGGAAGTAAGGACTATACGCAAATAAATAATGGTGAGTCGTTTTACCCTCTTTGCTTACCCCTACGGGTGATGTTTTGTTCGATTTATTTTTGTTTCTGATTTCTACTTTTTAACTCTTAAAGGACTGTGGTAAATAATCCCTATGCACGCGGTGTTGTAACATCGTGTTACTACAAGCAAAAAATGGAATATTCTAAAGTTTAAACAATTGAAAAAAAAAACATAAAGACATACTTTTTAATAAATCTTTATTCATAATTTATGCAAAAATCAAATAATTTAGCCCTGTTTTTGCAAAATAAATTAAAAATCACAAATACGTCGCTCATATTACGCGCGTGCGTCCCCCATAACTGTCATCAACCGGCTGAAGACTGAATCGGTTTTAAACAACACCCGCCACAGAATAGCGTCTCTGTCTTCCTTGTTATGTTTTTTATCTTCGTGCTCTCTCTTGTATAAGGTATCTGGTAAGATGTGTTGCTAAATTAGCGGACTCATTCTTCACGTAGCATGGATAAACATTTAGTATAGTTATACAAATTATACTTTGCAAATCGTGAGTAAAAATGTCCATTTTAAGATTACAGAGAATACGAATTCATTATTCAAAAAAGTAAGAGAGATATATCAAATCTTGTATCCTATGTCGACTTATGTGACATCACAGCCACACAAGAGTTAAATGAACTCCCAAAAGTAATGGCATCATGGCATAACCTCATCAAAAAACAAAGACCTCATACGAAAAAAATTAAAAAATAATGATGCACGAAGCTTATGTTAAAAGTAACCACATGACCGCTTTCTTGGAAAACAGCAACAAGAAAGACGTAACAAGAATACGAAAACGAATCTTTTGGATATGAGTGCTGCATTTGATACTGTAGACCATAACATTTTGCTTGAACGTCTGGAAAAAACTTATGGTATCCGTGATCATGTAGTTCAGTTCATATCTTAATGAAAGAGAATATGCAGTTGTGTTCTAGGGTAATAGCTCATCCAACTTGAAGGTGTCTACTGGAGTACCCCAAGGATCAGTACTCGGACCACTTTTCTATCTCCTGTACACCAAAGATATAGAGAATATTATCAAAGAATGTGGATTGTGGTCTCACTGATATGCAGATGATACGCAGATTTATTTTTATTGTAAACCGAGCAAGAGAAATGTGCTTGTTGATTTGATTAATGGATGTATTGAGAAAATAGGAAACTGGATGGCTGAAAATAGACTAACACTTAATCCATCTAAAATGGAACAATTATGGATGGCTTCAGCCAGACGACAGAATTTGATTCAGAATCCGGCACTACCCGATGTAAGGAGTACCGCTTTACCCACCGTTAAACTACTGGGAGTCATCCTTAATTCTGACCTTTCTCTTGACGCTCTAATTAGTAGAACGATAAGTTCATGCTTTTACCAGCTGAGACAGATTAAATGCATACGCAAAAATTTGCCAGTTGATGCCGCTCGTCAATTAATAAATGCATTTGTAGTGTCTAGAGTCGATTATTGTAATGGTATCTACGCAGGTCTACCAATGAATAAAATGTCTCGTCTACAGGCTGTATTAAATGCCGCAGCGAGACTTATTTTTGGAATCTCTAAATTTTAGTCATATCACTCCACTACTTTGGGAATTGCACTGGCTACGTTTTCCACAGAGGGTGGAATACAAACTCTGTTGGCTTATGTATAAGTCACTGCACAACTCTGCTCCAGAATATCTAAGGGAACTCTGCATTCCAGATGAACTAACTGACAGACGTCTTACGCTTAGATCAGCTACATCTACTTCGAAAAAAAAAGTAATTATACCTCTACGCAAACAGCGCACTAAATTCGGCGAACGTGCATTTGCGGTCGCAGGCCCTACGGCATGGAATGCTCTCCCAGCAGAAATCTGAAACTGTGAGAGTGAAGTGATGTTTCGGAAGAAACTTAAAATCCACTTGTTCTTTAAATCATTTGAATAAATTCTTAGCATGTGGTGGAAAAGGTCTTTGAAAAAGTACCTTATTTTTCTTAAATTAAAAAGTTAAAATTTCATTTATATCTTTATATAATCACTTTGTAAAGCGTCCTTGAGGTATTATATTACGAAAATGGCGCTATATAAGTTATCCATAATTATTATTTTTATTCTAAAAACAACAAAATAAAATAAATAAGTAACATAAAACTTACCATACCTGACCCTTACGACTGGACTGTTCGAAATAATACACTGTGCTTAACAAAAATTGAGACAGTAAAAATTGACGCAAAATTGCACTAAGAAACATACAAGGCCATGACATTACTTCAACCAGAAATGCTAGCATACACAAATAAATTACCCGACAACAACACTACCACGTAAAAAAAAAGAAAAACGTAGAACAGTCAAAATACTATACAATAGACTAACCTTACCACTAAAATATTACAAAAAGTAAAATGTACCTGAATATGCACATGATGACTACACTTACCAGACGAGACATAACATGACCAGACCTTATAATATTTTTCGTATAACTTAGCGGCCTATATGGTATAATGTTCCGTGTTCGGTGAGAACACAAAAGTTTAATAAGAGTTTTCTCAAGTCTGCGTATTATGTGTTGTAATTAACCACTGAAATTGGGAAACTGGCCTGTTGTGGTGCAAAAAAAAAAAAACTGAAAAAAGAAGGTTTTTTAAAAATATTAAATAAATCAAAAACTAAACCAAGTCAATTTAATTAAAAATTCGTAAAACTTTATAAAAAGAGAAAAAAAATTTCCCAGAAACATAATTTGTATTTGTGAAATGTATTTCTAACGAGTTTGAATTAATATTAAATCTGAAATATTTCATAGTTTCCTACATTATGAATTAATTTCTTCGTTTATTTTAAGAAAAAAATCCTTTGTTTTGAAAGAAATTTATTATTCATCACGATAAAATATGTATATTTCCCTTCTAAGTGCGTATTACATGAAAATCGTTTCTAGGTGGCTCTTGAAATCAGAAAAAACAATCTATTTTATGAATAAAAAATAATCTCGAGCGGGTACTTTTTATCGAAAAAGCGTGTTTTGGGTCTCACATTGCTTCGAAATTACATTGATTTATAGAGTTCTCCTCTTTCGCTATCTATTAATACATTTGTTTGAGAAATACAGCGAAAAATATTGAATGGATGTAGAAAATTAATCAAATATAAGAAGGAAGGAATTGCGGAGTACTTCTTCATTGTTGTATTTCAAAGGTAGGAAATCTTCAGAAGGAGTATTAATGTGATAAAATTTTGCTGAGAATTTCCGCATCGAAATGAAAATGTATAACTTGTTCAAAAGCACATTGTAAAGTTTATTAAACATTAGGTCTAATTTTTTAAATGACAGTTTTTTTGTATTTTTGACGTGATTTGTAAAATTTGTTTAAATTTAAGGAAACTCAACAAAAAAATTTTTAAATATTTTTTTTATGTTTTTTTTGGTTGAAAACATTTTTTTAAAAGGAATAACCCGCTCAGTCTCTATTTTGAGGCTTGTCAGTAGGTTGAATAGAGAGGATATGAAAGGAGGTAATAAAAAATACACCACAACACCCAGACCAATTGAGAAAATACTCTTTCTTAGATTTTTTTTTTCTTACAACTGGCGGGAATTGAACCCGTGACGCCAGTTTCACAGTTGGCCGTCTAACTAACTGCGCCACGGCGACTTGAGTTGTTAAAACATATTTTTCAACATTTTAAGTCCCACCAAGTCATCGTTTCTCTTAAAAGGCTGTACACATAAATTCTTTACACGCTGTGATGTAACATCGTGTTGCCACATACAAAAGAGAAAATATTTTGAAGTTCAGGAATTAAAAAACAAACACTATTAAATAATTCCACCTCCATATTTTTTTTTGTATAATTTGGGCCGGTTTTAGCAAAATAAATAAAATATCATTAATACGCCTATCATATAACTAGCGTCCACTCTCGCCTACTGCAAATAACCGACTGAATAAATGTCTTCGTTTGTTTATGTCTTTTTCACATAAACACCGGCCACAGAGCCATTAATCCGCCCGGTGGTAAAATATTCAGTATGTTAGCCTACCATGAAAAAGGTCTCAAGTTTCAATTTCCGACACGGTGGACATGGAATATAGATTTTAAAGGTGTTTTTACTATAGAATACTTCGTAATCGCACCTGATGCGTAAAACTGATCATAACAAACAAACAAACCATCATGCCGTTACCCCCTAGGGGTACGCAGAGAAGATTTTTTTTTTTTTATTAAAGGAAAAAGAAATATTTGCGTTCTTATGATTTACCCAAATATTTAATTTTGAGGGCCATTTTCAACGAGTTGTAAATAACTCACTATTAGAAAATAGGAATCAAGTTGGGGTAAAGTGGGATTCGAACCACAGACCTTTGGTCCGTGAGTCCGAGACACTAGCCACAGGACCACAACCCGATTAGTATGGTATGCCTCGTGGTCTAGTGATTAGTGTAGTATGCCTCGTAATGTAGTGGTCAGCGCATTTGCCTTCCATGCGGTCTCGGGTTCGATTCCCGACATGGTTGACTTGAAATATTTATTTAAAAATTTGTTTTTACATAAGAATGTTTCATAGTCCCTGGACTGTCACCTGCAGCGTAAGACTGACAGTAATCAGTAATCTTACCCTCGTGTAACAAAAATGATCCAGATACGCTGCGATTGGTTTACCAATGCAGTGCCCTATGCACCATTAGGTGCAGAGGGGTAAAGATGATGATGACGATAATAGTATGCGATAAATTGTTAATAAAAATAAAGAAACGCAGTAAAATAAGGCATTACAGTTTGACATAATATGGAAAAGGGGCATTAATAATTGCGTCAGAAAATGTTAACTAAGCTATGTTAGATTGAGTTTTGAACTTTGGATTTCTGATCTCGAGTTCACGACGCAACTACAGGGCCATACTCCGACATCATCTGCTAACTCTTCTTTTAGTCTAAACTATAGTAGGGCCAATTTAATAGGTCACATTCGACAATTCATCAAAATTCAATAACTTTGTAAGGGCGGGTATAAAATAAATATATTTTTTTATTTTTTGAACTGCACAATTGCTTAACTGTTTTTAATAACGATTACATATTTATTGTAATAATGACAAAAGACGATAATTTTACAATTTATTTTTACTTATAAACCATTCTAAACATAATAAACCTTTTCTGTTCTAAACGTCGTTACAATGTTGCATCAGTGAACCCTTTTTCTTTTAAACACTCGGGATGTTACCCAGAAAAATTTAATGTTAATAATTTCGTAAAATTACGTATTTATCTTGTTTTGTTCCTTAAATTTACGATAGAAAATAATAATGGGACAGAGATACGACTCATGATTTTTAAAATAAAATTACAGTTCCTATTTGTACTTTTTCATAGGTAACTGAAGTCAATTCGCATATATTATGTTTGAAGTCCGGATTGATTAATTCACTTTAATCGATGTTTTTAAGCAGGTCACTTCACTATGAAGTTAAAACCGACAAATGTCAAATGTGACCCTATTAAATTGGCCCTACTATAATACATAGTTTGACGGTATCACACACGACAAAACGGACCGTTGGTGAACAATTACAAATTAAATGTAGTGTTATTACAACAGAGATGAAGAACACTTCATAAAAAGGTATATATGAAACGTGTCCCTTTTCCCGGGGACGTCGGTCGTAGGTGCCCTAAGCACCACTAAGAACAATCACATCGCGCTCAGCAAATCTCTTTTCTAATTATGCGGCTGGACATGCCAACGGAAAAGTCCCAAATTGAGAACAAAATGTTTGTGGTATAACTGGACAGTAATCATCTCACACCGTTTTTGGTGATAAAGACGGCTTTTCCACAGGGTAAACCCACTTGAAAACATAACGGTCTTTTAGTTTATTAGTAATTTGAATGCATTCGAAAACACGTTATTAATAACCGGCGCGCAAGGTGAAACTTTTATGAGATCCGTTTGAATATTCCCCCGAGAGGATATTGCATATATTTTATATCAACTTTTACAGGTAAAGGCAAGGAACAAATGTGGTTAAAGTTCTTGCTGTTAAATACTCCCAAAAACACGGCGGCAAGAGACCACGACCGGTCTGTCTTGCAAGGTGACCGTGCGGGCAGAGCAAAGCCAGCGGAAATGGAATGTTCTAGAAGACGGGAAGATGGTGTCATTCGCCGCGTGACACCGCGCGATTCAAAATAATGTAAAACGAAGGAGTTCGGAGGTCTGATATCAATGTTTACAGACTGAATATAGAAGTCGGTCTCATTTATTTATTATATTGTGAATTTTCAAGTATGTTAAGAAGTATTTTAAGATAACTAACGGTCTTTGTAGGATGACGCAGAATTCATCCACCGCGGAGTCAAGTTAGCGCGTCCCGGCCCGTTGCTGGATGATGGTGCGGGCGTAGGAAGGCGCGGGGCCGTGGGAGGATAATAATCAGCGCATCCCGTTACATATATTAGTCTCGGTATTAACAAGGCTTATGACCTGTCGTCGGCTGGTTTAAGTGGCCACTTTACGCACTTTGTAACATTCACCATTCTGCCTATCTTTGAACAACTATATTCCTTCCATTCTACCATCTGTTGATATTTGTCAAATAAAAGAGTAAATACCTTTTTTGATGCGTGTGAGATTCTGACAGAATTTCATCCAATGAAACAAATATTAAACAACTTTTTTTTAACCACTTATTTTTATTTTTTCAACCGATTGGTTTCAAAGCTACACAAGCTTCTTTATCAATATTGTATTTAACCAATTAATGTTATTTTTCTTATTTATTAATCTTATTGTTTTTCTATTTAATTGACACAGTCATTACTATAAACATCGAAATATTTTTTTTATTTATTTATTTATACTTTTATAATGTTTGTATTATTTTTTTATACACAATCATTTTTACTGGGGTGTCCCGTGCCGAGGGAAACATTTTACAATATGTTAAACATGGCTTAAATTAGTTATTTAACAAATAAATAAATTTACAATAATAAAATAAAAACGTCATTCATTTAATTTACCTAATTATCATTAACATACTAAGCAATATCAACCAAAATAATCATAAAAAACACAACCAATTTATATAGACCTGTGACTAAATTTCTCAAACAGTACACAAAATTATACCTATTTGACTTAATCCAATCATCGATCCGTGCGCAGCCCACCTCCACTATTCATTCCTGAATAGCAATTTTATAAGTGAGTACTTATTTATTATATTTATGGATAATGGAATAAGATTGTACGCTTTAACCGAGTTGTAGGGCAATCCTCTTTGACTGAATATTAATTTTTAGTTGTTTTTGCAGCATTATGGTGTAGTATCTAGCAACTATTGTATTGCTCTTGTTAAGATGGAAACTGTAAAGCTAGATTTATACGATTTTTAGAACTAGACAGGAGTGGACTTAAGGAAATATTGTATATTTGTTTTTTTTTTTATGAATCACTTTTTAATTCCTACGAATTCCAAGTTGTCTAATTTTAATATTTCATTTTCAAGATGAACTTTTAATCCAGTGTCGTCATTGAAATTATATTTTTTTTCTATCAGATGGTTTACAAATTAAGAAATTTTATTATTATTTATAAAGTTTTATGTGTGGAATTTTATTTGTAAGAAATAAAAGTTTTTTACTTTTCATAATTTAATAACCTTATTGACTAATAATGATTTGGATACATTAAGACCTTTTGCCAAAATATATTGGATGCTTGAAAAGCATTTAGAAAATAATTGTTAAAGAGATTAAATACAATTTGATAGATATTCGTTTTCTATGAGTATTGCCATGTTTATTGGCGCCATTAAAAATGACACATGTTTTGGGATGAGCTTTTTATTACTGGAAATAAAATGTTTCTCTTATTTTGTATGCCCTAACGTAGGAATACACTTTTATTAAGGTTGGCGGAAGGTTTAATAGCATTTTGAATATCGAATAAGTGTAGGGTAAATATGAGATACATTCGGAATATTTTCTGAAACATTTTTGATTATATTCATCCAATTTACTGTTATATTGTAACGCGTAATTTCATTGTTTCGAATCAATTTACTTATAACATTACTTCAAAATATTTATTCACTTCAGTATAGTAATTTTGTCATCTGAGCAGATAGAAAAATCGGTTCTGTCTGTGAAATATAATCAAAAACCTTGACGAGTGTTTTAACCTGATGGCTACTCTCAGTTTAAAATCCTGAAAAATTAAATCAAGTGAAGGTAAGTCCATCTTGTACTGTAGTGGTTAGCGTGTTTGACCACCATGCTCAAGGTTTAATGTTCGATTTTCGGTAGGGGGGATGTGAAATATTTTTATTTTATTAACGTAAAAAGCAAATTTGCCTTTTACAAAAATTTATAAAACTTACACATTTGGCTTAGTATTTAAAAAAAAACATAAATTTCATTTTACCCAAGATTAATAAAAAAAATTAAACCTTAAAATTATACAAGAAATTTAAAAAAAAAATAACTTAAAATTATACAATATATTCAGTAGATAGTTTGAACAATTTAAGAATAAATTTAAAAAACAATTTTTTAAGTTTTGTTTCATACAGCTGGGCAAAGTGAACAAAAAATTGTATTTATTATGAAATGTATAAATAAATAAATATAATTACCATTCACCATCTTTGAAAAAGTTCAAAAGGTTTGTTCTATGGGAACAATACCCTACACTTAATATATCCAATACGTGGGAATGACTATTGCCGAGTTTATGAAGTCTGTTCAATACGGCATTACAAGTATACACTGTCCGTGAATTGTTGCTGCAAAACGGTGGCACCTGTCTAGTCATTCTTCCAGACACTCTGAAGTTGATGAGAGATAATAGTTCAGGGCAATCCAATATTGAATTTACAATTTTAAATACATTTAAAACGTTTATAATTTTTCTTATTTCGTAAACAAATTAAATGTTTTTAGTGAAAAATCGTAATTTAATTAATGATGATAACCTTACATTTCTTGGAACAAAAATGATCAAGATGATTTAAAGTGTTTTATGCATTTCTTAATGCAGAAAAAAAATGACGATTAATATTTTTCATTTCATTTATGATCTTTTGTACGATCATTGCGATGGTGAGTTCGGGGAGGATCGATAAATAAAACTCAATTTAAAGCTTCGACGCGTTTGTCAAAAAAATGCCTTTACAAACCTGCAATCCTTCCTTCACAAAACCAGCCGCCACCGGCTAAACAACAATATTCAAGTATAACGAATATACGTAGGCTCGAAGTTTAACTTAAAACACAGAAATATATTGGGGACAAAGTATCTGAAATAAAACACTTGCTTTGCAATATGTGAATTTAATGCATAATCATAAAGTTAACATGTTTAATACTAGTACCTAATTCCTAAATTTCTACAAATATCTTGAAAAAACTACCCTTTTCTACAAATTTCTAAGATTTTGAGTATAAACTATCTATACTGGCAAATAAACTATTACTCGTGATAAAAAATCTAAGTTATAAAATCAATTCATCTAAGATAAATAAAATATTAATCAACCTTATATGTTTCAAATATTGGAAGTTGCGGATTTAACGAAAATGGATGACAATTAAAACAACATGGCAACGCGTCGATGATGAAATCTTCAAAAATGTTATTTGGGCCAGCTTCTTCAATGATTTTGAATTTCCACGTTGAAGTCCTGGGTCATCTGGTGGAGTCTGTATGAGGTACTTTAATGGATGTTCCAGTACTAAGCCATAACCTCAACCTCAGCAGCTTCTCGGATTATATCAGATGATTAAGATGGTTCCATGTGATTTAAGTTTTGGATAAAGATTTCCAGTCATGAACTCTTCAAAGTTATCATACCAACGTGGTTTGTGTAACAATTTTAGATTGATATGATGGACAAAATATATATTCAAGTGTAAAAATATGTATCGGTCAAAATATATATAAAATAATATAAAATACAAAAATACAATGAAAGGGCTCTGTAAATTTCAGCTAAAGATCAATGGGAAGTTTAAAGACAGTGGATCTTGATACGTAAAATAAATAAAAGTCACTTACGCTAAAAGGCAGCCCTAGCTTTCAAAATTATACCAGCGAGCGGACCGTTTTTGTCTACATCCTGTTAATGACAGAAAAGCTTAGATCCGCCGATTCGTAGATAGGTATTTCGCATAGAAAACTAAATCCGAAGATTGGTCATCTGATTAGTGTCTGTGGCGGTCATAATGTGATTTATTTATTTATTTTTACATAAACGGCATAGATTGCCTTTAACATATATTGAACATAAATATTTTTAAAAAATACATAAAAAAAATTATAAAATTGCATTACTATAATAATAGTAACGAGTAGATAAATACACATAAGCAACCAAAAATATTGACAAATAAATACATAAATACGGAAAAGCAAATAAGAAAAGTATTTTAAAATATAAAGCAAAGTTTTAAAACTATATTGCGAGAGAAAAAAAAAATCAGACTCGTTTTATAACCATCAATTCCAGACCCAATATATGAGGGTACTACTTGAAAATCCGGCAAAATCCAAAATTAAAAAAAAGTGAGATATTAATTGAAACTCATTCAGAATACATTTTTTAATAATAATTTTTACATTAGCAGTTAAAAATACGGCTAAATTAGTAAGACTTGACTTTTTAAATAATCGGCTTTGTTGCAAACATGGCAACCTTTACTTGAGTATTGCAAATTTGGTAATGAATAAAATAAAATTAATCATTTCACTACTGTTTCTTAACATAATATAGTGTATGTCATCACTTCTAACGTATAAAATATCTACTGAATATAATAACAAAATTAAGTTTAAAAAAAAGTTGAAGTCAAGTATTGTATCAGTTTTTTGTGATTTCCTCAAATTAAAGAAAGACGGATTTTGTCGGATTTGAAAGTAGTACCCTCATATATTTGGTCTGGAATTGATGGTTATAAAACGAGTCTGATTTCTTTTGTACTCACGCAATATAGTTTTTTAACTTTTCTTTATTGCCTTGTCCTCAAACTGATTACCATATCTGGGGAGCCTAGGGATAGGTGAGTGCATGTGATAGTTGGTCCTAGAACTTGCAGAACAAAAAAAAGATCTGTGGTGGGTATGTCGACCAGGTACACGGAAATATACCAAATCCAGCAAATCTGGACAGCCAGTAAATGAATTGATCACTTCATAAAGTAATATTAGGCCAGTTAGGATTCATCTATCGGAATGTTTTAAAAGATTAGCCCAAGATAACATTTGATTATAACTAAATTAAGCAGTTGGAAATGTAGTTTAAAATTAATATAAAGTTTATATTTGAAGCACTTACTTTGTGGTTACTCATTATAATAAAATAAATAAAACAACTTTGTTTTTAACCACTAATTAGTGGTTAAAAATTAAGTTGTTATATTTATTTTATTAAATTAATATATTTTAGAAATTTCTTCTGGACGCGCTCGAGTTAATCAGAATGTACACTATAATGGTGTGACCGGACTGGAGAAATATAGTCTTAACGACTTCTAACCAGGGACCAATTAAGTGACTTGATTGGTGTGATATTGTTAAATTAGCTGGTAACTCTACAAATAAATCCCAACATACTGGTGCATTAGCATGTTTATATTCTTATGGTAATTTTTTCCATCCAAGCATTGAAATAAAATATGTTATTAATATATTTTAAGTTTTAAAATGTAAGCTAGAAGAAATACTAGAAAACAAAATAGATGCACAAATAAAACTAGCAATAAATGTAGGTATAAATTATAAAATATTGATACTTGTCTTGTAATGGTATTAGCTAAGCCGGTACTATGCCTTATTTTTTGTGAACCTGTTAAGTAAATTTATGCGTGGCAATACTGCCGCCCAAAGCGTAAACCGTCGACGAGTTGACAGACGAAATTAAAAAACGCCAAAGGTACGAAAACAAAAGCGGTTTCTCTGACGCTGAGGGAAATAAAACTTGGGGAAGACTCCCACGATATGCAAATGGAACCGATACTGTAAGTGAAATAGTTTTTTAATCGCAAAACTTATTTAGATTTGGCACGATCAGATATGCGAAACTGAAGAAAGACATAAGTATTTATGAACAAATTCGGGAAAGGGGTGGGTGCCTTCATTGTAACTGATTATCTTGTTTGTTTTCAAACAGGGTTCCTTTTGCTGACCAAATTACCTTTTAAACTTAATAATATTTTTCAACTTAATAATAGAAATAAACAATGAATCATTATGTATGAGCATTATGCATAATAGTAATCACCTTTATAGGGAAGATTTCTCTTACCTTTTGTTAAGTAAATTTGAGAACTTCCGTAGGTACATTTAATGATTAAAAAACAAACAGCCCCGATGTAGTAGATAAATTGCAAACTTTTTCTAAGTAAAATCTACAAATGCATAGAAGGAATGGAATTTCCTACGTCAATCGATAGATTGAATACATCTTTTTTAACAGAAAGATAGGAACATGTCCAAATTATAAGATGACAATTATGATCAAACCTCGTTGCAGCCTTTTCCTTGAATTGGATTTATCTATTTTGGTGATGAAGTGTTTAACGTTTTTTGATTTTCAGAAATATAATTCTTTATGACTAAGTTAGCTGGTGGGTTGCATTTTGAAAGGGGCGTGAGAAACTTGAAACGTCAATTTTGTCTTTTCAAACATAAGTCGAATCGTAGCATTTATGGATTGATTTATTTTGTATTTGTAGACTCCCATTTTATTACTTTACATTCTTCAATAGAAAAAGGGGAATAAAAAGACATGAAAAGTGGATTTATTGGAAGAAAAAGAGAATATTTTTTCAGGCGTGATTGAAATAAACATATTGTGGAAACATCTTTGATTGTGGATGAGAGATAGCTCCACATAAACGCCGAATGAACACTATATTAGTTTGAGAAGAAGGAAATATTGTGGTTGGAAACTAAGTGCATGCTTTGAGAGTAAATATGAAGAGGTAAACTATGAACTGTTAAAGTTTTTCACATAATTATTCATCTGAAAGGTATTTTAACAGGTATAGAAAACTGACAAAGCAATTGGAAATGTGGCATGAATTGCCAACGAACAGTCAGCAGTGGACATTCAAAACGTCGAGAACATAATGCTCTCCACTCGTATTGATGCTGGTTGATAGCATATGTTTATACAAATCAAATATCTCGTTGAAATCATTAATATGGGTTTTTTTATTTTTTATTTTTCCACGTTTGCTCCTAAATGGAGCACTTGGACAATACTAGATGCTACCAGGAGAGCTACCCAGCACCCTCGCCTCTTTCCACGATGATTCCACGTCCATTAGCTCTACCAAATAATCATCATCGATGTTATTCGAGAACGAGGGTATGTCGGTCGTGTGAAGAAAAAATAACTTGGGTCAAGGATCATCTGAGACATTCCTAGAACGAAAGTTATACCTTGATTTTAGTGAGAATTTAAAGAATTCATCTGGAGTCAACTCCATTATTTTACTCTTGTTAATGATCCAAGTTGTGCTTGGGATGCATTTAATCAAACGGCCAAACATGTGTTATGGCATTGTCTATTTCTGAATGAGGAAAGAGAAGTAATGTTGGGCGGTCTGATCAATGTTGCCAGACTGTGATCCTGACTGAAAAAGAAGGAATTTCAGATTTATATTTCATGGTTTGTGTGTCAACTAATGAGTTAAGAAATATGAAATTCTCCGGGGTGCCCCATAATAAAGTGACCAATACTTGTTTTATTCTAATCTTAAATAGCCCGATGCTTCTAGGTATGAACTGAACCAGTATTTTATATAGTCCTTTCCCATCAAAGGAAAATAGTGTATCTAATCCTTTGTGTTGAAATTGTAAAACGTAGTACTTAAATACTAACACTTCTTTTACTGTGACTTGA
This sequence comes from Micrasema longulum, assembly GCF_059751315.1. Taxonomy (NCBI): domain Eukaryota; kingdom Metazoa; phylum Arthropoda; class Insecta; order Trichoptera; family Brachycentridae; genus Micrasema; species Micrasema longulum. Next base: position 259,898 of record NW_028278400.1, read on the forward strand.
TAAAATTGATGTAATTTTTAACGAGTTGTCACTTTTTTGTTACCTTTAAATATATTTTTAAATGCGTTATCCTGAACCATCATACCTGTTGTATGTAGTAATATATTTAAACAAATCAAAAACATTGCTAGGGAAGATATTGAATATGCTTCTCGTAAGTTATTCTAAGATTTCATGGTTGAATGTTTTCAAAATTTAATCTCGAGATGTATCTGGTTACAAAATATTTAAAGTTAAACTTTGAAAACACAGCTAGATCGGCCGGAGAAACTTTGTTCACAACACCGATTTCACAGACGAATATTGAATCTGAATTTCTGAACTTATATTTTCATCAAAACATGAAAGTTTTCTCTACAGCATGATGTAATAAAACCTTAACAACATGAAATCACGTAAGAATTTTTAAAATTATTATTTTAATATACGTACAATAATTTCATAATACCCTAGCAGTACTCGATGGTACATATATAGAGTGCGGGCATTGGCACACTAAATGCAACGTATCTTGATAATATGATAATGTTAATTAATGGTGATGTTTATTTCGAATGAGGTTCTGACAGAAACAATAGTAATAATGCTCGCTGAACAAATGAAGAATAAATTTATAACACAAACATGCAGTAGTGGATCATTTTCGAAATTAAGACCATGTATTTTTGCTGGACTTCAAAGATTGGTTTGAAAAAACATAAAATAAAGGAGGAAAAATTAATATTACAGCGCTGAAAAAATTTAGGATTAAAAAAGAAAATAGGAATTATGAAACATCTATATTTGAAGTAAATTGTAGAGCAGATCGATTTGTGATGAAAACAATTGACAATATCTTGCCTGCTAAAAAATAAATTAAAGGAGATTAACAAATAATGGCATACACAACCTTTGTGCAATGTTTAGAAATAGAGAGATGAATCATACGAAATTTTGAAATTTTTACCTCAATATCAAATACATAGATGGCGCTCCAAACGCGCTAGCGAAAGCTTTCCTTGTTTCATGACATATATACAAAAACCAAAAAATGTCACCGATATGGATATTCGCTAATAAGCGGAATGGGGAATGTTGTAGAGTATCTACATAAAAGTGGCCACTTGAACCCAACCTATGACAGGTCATAAGCCCTGTAAACGCTCGAATATCCATAATCTTGAAACAAAAATTCTACCCATCTCTGTAGTGATATAAATAAAAACATACGAAATTGTTTAAATAATTAAAAATAATGAGAAACATTAAATAATTAGAAATGCAGTGCGTCTTAATTTAATATTGTATAGGGCCTTACTCAAACTTGGCATAAGGTTACGCCTAGGTATAGTGATAGAATACGGATTAGAATACAATACTGTTTATAGGGGTAGAATATTTTAATCCTTATTTTACCACTATGCCTAGGCGTAACTTTATACCAGGTTTAAAAGTAATGCCCGTAAAATAGTGATTTAAATATTTTTTGTATATATTGATTAGAATATTACTTTTAACTAGGTGTATAAATTTATGAATTTTTTATACCTATCTTAACAAACGTATTCGTCATATCTGTCACAAGAAGATAAGGTGATGAATCTTACGCTTCAGGCGCCAGTACATGGACATTAGACAGTGACACATTGCAATATTTAACCAGATCATAAAATAATATTTCATTTTACATTTCATACCAATACTATTCGGAAATATGAATGGCTTAGCATATGCAGAATGGTTTAAATTACTTCACAAATAAACAAAATTTTACTTTTACTAGACTACCATATTTTTTAATGTTTTTTTTATTTGTCAAAATTTTTGTAGACATGGACTGGAATTTAACTCGGTGGAGTTATTAAGATTGCTCTAATATTACAATGGAGAACAGAACACAACACAGAAGACATTTTGAGAAGGGAATATAAGAGCCTAGGCATTAACAGGGCTTATGACCTGTAAAATGTTGTCTTATGGTTTAAGTGGCCACTGTACTCCAATTTGCTGTAGACAAGACGATTAAAATGGCCACTCAAACCAGCCGATGACAAGTCATAAGCCCTGTAAATGTTTTGACTTCCATATTTTTATTTCTAAAAAGTATTGTGTCTCTGTTGCTATGTAGGGAATTTTTTATTTCCTATATAAATTAAATAAAATTGTTTTCCAATATACGTAAAAAAATATTTTAATTTATTTCAAAACAGATCCAGGGATGTTTTAAATTTGTGTGTTTAATGAATACGCCATATTTTACAACATTGATACAACCGTTTTATTTGTTTTTTTCATATTTATTCTCGTAAATGAATTCGGTTTTATTTTTAAGAAAACCTAGAAAACAGGAAAAAAAGATAAATCCGTAATATATTGTATAAAGCTAAAGTACGATGTTTTTACTTAAAAGCCCATTTCGTATTATTCCAACTCACAACCAAAGCACTTAATATAAATATAAAAAAGCCAACTTTATATCAAATCAGAAAATGGAATACAGATGATAACATGGTACGATTTACAATTTTATTTCACGAGAACAATATATTTATTATTTATTGTAAGATAATTTGACGCGTTCGTGACCGACCGACGCGCCTTAATACACAACAAAATATTTTTCGGCAAATATTTTCTTTGATAAAAAATATGTTTTCATAAAAATACTTTCGAAGCACTAACAACTATAATCCAAAGATTTGGCGAATTAAATAATGTCTCATGAAAAAATTTTTTTTTAGTAATAAAATTTTTTATCAGTCATTCAAATATAAGACTTTTTTACGTAGCAGTTTAATCCGACTAATATATATTTATCTGAAAAAAAACAAAAATAAAAAAAAACTCTTTTTTTTAAATGTACTATTCAATTAAATTTAGTGATTTTTATAAGTAAAATAAAAAACAACGCTTTCGAAACTCTATTTTAAATTGAAAGAACTAAAGAACTAAAAGGAAAGCTGAGGAATATGTCTCATACGTCAGAGTACAAAAATATACATACATACAGGCCGTTTAGACGTAGACAATACAATATTTTTTTGGCCCGAAGACTTGACCATTGACCGCGCGTATACAGCAATTTGTAGGACTAAACATTGTCTTGAATGATATAGAGAGATGAGCATGAGCAGGCTATCTCCAGTGAACAACGATTATTTATTTACTTATATATCAACGGTTCAATGAACCTTTTACAACAAAAAGTTTGACAGAAATAAAATCACAGCAGTGAACATTTCATTATGTCATATATAATATAAAATAAAGTTGAATAATCAGAACTAAACAGCTTAGTGAAAGTAAAATATTAATAAAAAAAAACAGCTAAAAATTAAAAAAGGAACATAACATAATCTAAGATGACAAATAAAAGATAACAATTAACGTGAGAAAATCTTATGTTCTAAATATAAATATAACAAAGTAGAGTTGAGAATAATTTAACATTAACTTAAAGTGGCAAGTATTTAGCCAAGTAATAATAAAAAAAAATAATGCTACAATAATCATCCCCAACATAATATTATACCCAACTAGCGCGTTGCACTATTAGCGCGTTGTCGCCAGCTGCCGCATTGTCCACCCTTAGACAGGACCTTGTCACCAAAGCAATTTGCTTAATGTGAATGTGTTGCTTAAAAAAAAAAGTTTTATCCCAAAATGGCGACAAAAAATAAATTATTTTATTATTTAGTTCGTTATTTAACAATTTCAACAAATCTTGGTAAACAATTTTTTTCGTGAACTCGCTCGTAATAAACGCCGTCGTGTATTCATTTTCGCAGCGCTCGTGTCTTTAGTGGGGTGGTGTATGCTTAATGTATGTTTATTTATTAAATTACTTGTCGGTTGTGTCAATAAAAGTGGTTTATAAAAGAAAGTAATTTTATTTATATCTCAAAAAAATAATTTCTTCAACTATGACGTCATAATATGTCACTTTAGTGCGTAGATATGTGTACCGTGATGTACGCTTCCTAATATTGCATGTCCATGTACCTATCCAAAACTTGAAAGTAGGTAATATATCTTCGTAATCGCTCGGGAGAATTTACCTTCAATCATGCAATCATGGTGAAGGTATGACTTTCTTAACATCCCATTTTAATCGCGACCCTGGAGGCGTCTGGTGATGTGGAAAAAAAAAATACCGAATCGTTTCTCTTACTTGTTGTCATTTATTGTATACTAATTTAATTAGATTTTCGGAAGTAAAAAAAATGTACAGAAAAGAAAAGAAAAGAATAATTTGATCTAAAGCATCCGATTGATTTCGCGAATTGTCTATTTTTACACGGACAAAAGTTTTTCGAATTTGAAGCCTCTTTATTTGGAAACAAGGGAAGAAAATTACGTTTTTTTCGGATGGTTTTATTGGAACTAATGGTCCATGAGTCTTTCCTTAGTTTTTTTGTTCTGCAATAATAAGCGCCACAGAGCTAGCCCATTGGCGAAGAATGGCTTTGTTGACCGAACTTTTCTTTTTATATTATTCACTCTGATTTCCATCGAAATTCCGGAAAGTTATTTGACTACCGGAGAAAAAAATATCGATGAAAAATAATGATTTTAAGACGTAATTATTGAAGCGTGTAATCAATTCATTTTAGAAATATAATTATTTCTAACAGTTTGCTATTCGTTTCTCCTATAAATAAATACTCCACCTCTTGGTCAAATAATCGGAGCGATTGTCCATCATGCAAAAGGTCTCGGGTTCGATTTCCGACATGGTTGACATGAAATTTTTATTTTAAAGGGTGTTTTTTCACTAGTATATTAAATATTCCCTGGACTGGCGCTTGAGCGTAAGACTAATCTTAACTGAATGTTAGACAAATTATTAAGATTCACTACGGTTGTCGTTATCCTTTATAAAACAAACGAACTATCACGCCGTTTCACTGTAAAGGTGGGCAGAAAGGATAGAACGCCATATCACTATATCTTTGCATACAGACCTCGCTTCCTCTACATTCATACATATTCTCATGCACGCACGCTGATTATTCATACTCTTGACATGTCTATCTTCAAGTATTTTATGGACCTGATCGTGCCATGTCTTTCTCGGTCTTCCTTGTTTTTTGCATTCATCACTCGCATCGCAGATCCTTTTTGCCGTTCTTCATAGTAAAATAGATATAAAATAACTTTGTTTTTAACCACTATTTTTTTCTACCGACCACTTGCAAAGCTAGACAAGCTTCTATATCAAGGTTTAATTAACGAATTAATTCTATAATATTTTATTTTTACAGTGATAAGTAAATATGACATAATTAACACATATTATGAACTTAATAAGCCAAGTGTTTTTGTCATATTGTCCTATAAATAACAAAATTAAAGTTGAATATAACTGAAAAGAAACAAAACATTTGTTTTATGATATTTACTTACCTCTCTGAATTTATTTCTTATTCAAGCTAAAATAAAAGATATTTACCTACATCTTTTAGCATTAAAAATATTGAATTTCAATATGCATCTCTTTAAAACTACCAATTGTAAATTGATATATTCATTTATACCGAGACTGCATAGGTTAGGTAACACTTATGAAACGGCTGCAGACATTCTGTCCAATTCTTTACCATCTTATAAGTCCACAATATCAAGTTTATTTGTAGCTGCTCGTCAAACAATTATTGACAATTCAATTTCATAAATTTAAAAAAATACTTACTTGTTTATTTTTACTACCTTATACTTGTTTTTTATTTTTTGCTATTATATCAAATTGCACTGTAGTATTGGCAAATACGCATTTCATAGATACATACTTTTATTTCTTATTTTTTCGTGATAATATATGCTTGCTTGTTTATTAATTTAACTTAAAAATATCTTTCTGGCTTATCGTAACACTTTATTTAATGTTTGCCTTAAATAATTTATTTCATTAGCTTATATCTTTGCATTTTTTATTTATATGCTAACTGTTTTTTCTTGCATACCTTTGTTATTATTGTTTTTTATTATTGCTTATTTTTCTGTATATTCTGTTTATTATTTAGTATGTTAGCATGTATTTCATTTTAATTTTTTGTAAATGCCTATTGGGCGTTAATGAACAAAATAAATAAATAAACAAAAAATCTATTAAGTTTAACTTCGACTCCAGTTTTTAAAATATTACCCTTATGATTCATTATATCTTCTTTTTGTCTCCATTTATTCTTTTGTTTCTTTCTTAGAATATTTTGTAATCTAAATAGTAACGCAAGTAATTATTTTAAGTTAGTTCAAGTTCTGATAATAATGACGTAATCTCGAAACAGATCGACGTACAATTTTAATGTTATAATCGCTGAAACAAATTTATAAATAACTAGTGGACCCGACAGACGTTGTCCTGCCAGAAAGTTGGCTTGCCCGCTCTTAACTTGGAAAAATACTTTTCATTGATAAGCAGGTACTTTGGTACTTGTTTAGGATTGAATTTCAAAATTAAAAATAATTCAATTTCAAATAAAAATTATTTTTGTAAATGTCTAACCCTGCTCTTCTCACCAACAGGGGTGCACTTTATTCATGAACGCGATTTTTAAAAATGCATTGTATGTCAGCTGTTATTACTTTAGTTTTACCAAAAATCTAGTAAAAATAAATAAATGGGAAGAAATTTTAAGGAATGTAAGGAAAGAATCTGATTGGAATCCATAAAAAGCGAATGTTATATTATGTAAGCATTAAAAAAAACTTTTTTTAAACATAAAAAAACAACATTATTTTTATTATTTTTATATTTGCATTCTCGTCGAATGCATCTCTGGTAGGTAGATGAAAAAAAAATTTATGTTTCTAACTTTTTTTTTACATATTCCTACTAAATTTGGAAATTTCTACTAACACGCGCAGCTCAAAGATCTACATTTCGTTGAAAACCCCACGTAAATCGGTTAAGCCGTTTTGGAGAAGTTTAGTGATATCAAACGTACAGCAGTATTATACATATATAAAGATTAAGTGTATTTTTTTATTGCAATATAATATGTAAATGTTTACATAAACTCTTTTGGTTAGTTATATAAAACTGTTTTTTTTTTATCAGATTACTTTGTTAATATACTTAAAAAGAAATTCAGTATTACAAACCTTTATTTATTTTATAACATAAATTGTGTTTAGATGACAAACTATTATAATAGTACTAGTATAATCTTACACCAAGCACAAGAGATTGCCTCTTTTTTGATGTAGAATTTTATTTCGTATTTGATTTTAGAATTTTTCGCCTGAATACGTAATACTGTTAAAGTTGTATTTGTTCGTAAAATACGTCAACTCTTGTGTGGCGCCATGATGTCACACTAGTCTACATACGATACAAGACTTGATTTATTTCTAAATTTTTTTAAGGATGAAGTTGTCTTTTTTGTAATCCTGTAATGAACATTTTTACACCGGATTTAGAAATTGAAATTTGTAAAACTATGCTGGATTATAATACAAAAAATATTAATCATAGATACTCGAAAAACAAATGTGACGCCACGCCAACACAGCAATCAATATGAATAAGATTGAGCACGCATGTAAGATGACCAGCGTATTTATAACTTTTAATTTATTTTGCTCAGGGCTCCATTATATGGTAATTTTTATAAATTATGGAAAATAAATTACTAAACAGTATGTCTCCGTGTTCTTTTTTTTAAGATATCTGAATTTTAGAATATTCCGTCTTTTGTTTGTGGTAACACGATTGTATCATTTTAATGGTACTGGATCTTGGCAGTCTTGTTTATAGAAATGTAGAAAATCACTTTTGATTAAACTTTCCTTTGTTTCACTCACAAATTTAAAAGTACAACAGTCATAAACATGGCGTAGATGTCGACTGCGAAGATAAGGCGTAAGAAAGTAGAGGAGGCGAGGTCCGTATGCACAGACAGAATACGGCGTTCTATTCTCTCCGCCTACCCCCACGGGGGACGGCGCGATTAACACTCTCCACTGATCAAACCAACTGTTTCACTGTCTCTTTAATCTGACTCTTATTTCAATGCGTTGCCCTTTTATATAAGAGAAAAATAAGTTTTATTATAAAGCAAATAGCCAGCGCCAAGACACGCCAGTTAAAATTATAGTCGCCTAAACAAACGACGTAATTCTAAAACATGAAATAAGTAGGTGTTTCCTTATAAGAAATATTACCGCGGAGCAAATCTAAATATTTAAGTGCTTTTTTATTCCTTACACGTCAGTCTAAAAATAATAATTAGAAAAAAGTAAATCTTTACAACTTCTAAATTAAAATACAAGTATAAAAAATATGTGAATATTAATTATATAATACAAAAAATATCTAAGTGCATACGTGATAAGACATTATCAGAATTTTCTTGTAGGCCAAATACAAAAATTATGTATTTCTAGAAATCTACATATAAAAGGTCTAAACAATGATGTTACATCACCGCGCTCAAAAGAATTATTTAACACAGTCTTTTAAGAGTTAAAAAAATAAATAACAACTTCAACTTTATTATTTATTTATTTTTATTTGGGAATAAAACAACAGTTATTACATATATTGTATACAGAAAATAAGAATATATAATAACGAAAATTGTGAAAACATTCAATAAAAGTTGTCCACAGTGGTGTAAGATATTGATTAAGTACATAATTGGTATCAAAATAAAAGCAATAAACAATTGTTAGGCTCTTAAAAGTTTCAAATAAAATAAAAATACATAAACTTATATTTCGTTATAAAATAAAGTTAATAGAAACAAGATAAATTTAAATTTAAAGAATAAGAAAAGAAAAAGTTATTTTAAAATAACGTAAAAGGTACAAAAATATAATAATTAACATACATAATTATTGACCGTAGACCTAAACGGGTGTACTGTCTATAAGGAATTTTCTATGTTTCATATATGAGAGATGAAAAATGTCTGCGTGACCGGAGAGAACAGTATTATAATAATGACATGCTCTTAAGAAAAAGTCGTTTTTCCTTGAGTTAGTTCTAGGCAAATTAAATGCAGTACGAAGTCTGGTTCTGTTGGGTACAATATATTTTAAAGAACTTGCAAGTAAAGGGCAGTCTACGACGTTGTTTACTAGTTTAAATAGGAATATTTGATCTGCAATCACTCTTCTATACTCCAGAGTTTGAAATGAATTTGGTGTACAGTGAAATATATATTTCATTAAATTAATGAATCTCTTCTGTATCCTTTCTAGGTTGTTTAAATGTATTTTATATTGGGGATTCCATATAATTGGAACATATTCTAGTTGACTTCTCTCATATGTGTTATAGAGCAATATAAATGTGTTTATGTTTTTGAAGTCATTAGACATTCGCATTAAAAAACCTATGTTAAACCATTTATCATTTAAACACAGTATTAACATTTTTCAAGTGTCATGCATTGTAATTGCTTTGACAGGTGTAGAAGGAAAACATTCGATGGCCATTTTATTGACTGGAGATTTCATCAGTTTTCAATCCAGAACTCAATTTACTCGTAACAAAACGAAGCACACGTTCGGCCATGTTGTAGCGAGATGTTTGCTTTATTTCTAGACCTTTCTGAAAATATGGAAACGCTTGGGTCGGCCGCGGCTCGCTAGAGTAGGCCAGTCGGACCAATTTGCACGATAATTGAAACACCCGAAACAATTTAACGCGGAAAATGAACGATGGTGGTCTAATTGCTCACAATGGCTTTGAGGCGATTGTCAATAAAATACTGTCTGTTTTGAGAAACTTCTCGAAAAGCGATGATTAATATTTCATTTACCAAAAATGTACAAAACATTTTGTAAATAAATCGATATTAGAAGCACTTACTTCGTGTTCTCCCATATTAAATAACAGTGTGTAAAAAGTGTTGGCGTTAGGTATTTTTAAAAAAAAAATGAGAATAATCAGCTAAATTGATGCAATTTAATTTATTAAAGTACCGCAGTGGAATTATATTTTTGTAATTGAATTCAATACAAGTAAACACAGTTTTTGCTAAGTGTCATAAGAATACATGACAGTATCCGACATAAGCTTTCCATATAATTTGCCAAAATTACAGTAAAAAGGGCAATAAAAGCAGTAGAGATGTATGGAAATACAGTGGCATTACCTATAAAGATACTTCCTTTCAAGGTAATGCCACTGAATGACACAATCAATACTATTTTAAATATCATTAAATTTTCTGCTCACTTAAATTTAAAATACACATTTGATTCCTGGCAGAGTGGTCGTAAACAATAAATATTTGAGATGGTTCTAGATTTAAAGTTTCAGTGTCCTTTTTCTGGCACCTGAAGCCAAAGGAAATCACCTTACCTTCCATCCAACAAAAAATATCCTGATACGATGCAGTTGGAGGGACCATTTAGTTCCCTGTGCACGGCTGAGTTCGGATAGTGAAATTATTTTAATGATGAATTGTATATTTGTGTCGTTGGTAAACATATTTTTTTCAATCTACTTTTGTTAGACCAAAAACATATTTTATTTCTCTAGAGAAAGTGTCACACTTGTTAATTTTTTCATAAAACATTCTTCTTGGATTAAAGTTTCACTCTGTCATAAAAAATAAATGTAAGTTAGTCTCCAAGCACAACAACCATTTTTTTTTTTGGAAAATTATCGTTATGAGATTAACTAAACATATAATTATAGATTTTAACAAAATAAACAAGATGTACCGTTTTATGTGACCTATATTTAATTAAATTATAATTTGAATTTATTTTTTAATTTATAAATTATTTTAAGAAAATATGAAAGTCTAGGCATTTACAGGGCTTATGATGTTTTGAGGATGTTCAAACATGGGCAGAATGGCCAATGTTACACAGTGTGTAAAGTGGCCACTTAAACCAGCCAATGACAGGTCATTAGCTCTTTAAATGCCTAGTCTTCCATACACCCTTCTCAAAAAAAAATTCAGTCTCTGTTCTAACCTAACCTAACCTAACCTAACCTAAAATAAATTTAAATATGAATAACTCCTTAGGGAGTAAATACAGCCAGTCGGCAAGCACTTGGATATACTCAAACATTGTTGAATTTATATTTTTTCCTTTCCCCAACTTTATCTCCTTATTCTCATGATTTTTGTTCTCTCGATTGTTTAAATGTTTTTAATATGTAATACATTTTATTCCTTTATACGTATCTGTACCTAAGTGGATAAAAGACGGAAGTCCACTATTTTCTGATAATTCAGGAATTATCGCAACAATCCATCTAGATTAATAAAGGTAGTACATCAATTATTGGTACACATATTATTTATATTTTTATGTATTTAATTACTTTATATTTGTTTTTAATTATATATTTTACTTTATTATAATGTTTAAGTCACATGTTTTCTTGGCACATATATATACTTTATATTTGTAAAATAATGATTATTAATTCCTTACATTTGATTAGCTAGGCATTTATAATTGTGTAGTTTTAGTTTTTTTTTTAGTTTTTGTTATTTTATTTTTATTCTATTTTTATTTTATTTTATTAGGGAAATCAACAGTTCTACATACTTATTTTAGTAAACAAACAGATAAAGTGTATAAACTCAGAACTAATAACAGATTTCCACATAGTATACAAAGTTAGTAAAGAAAATATATTACATATCAAATAAATACATACAATTTATCCATATAAAAATGTTATTTTCATGTACTCAATAATCAAAGATTTTTTAAATATTAATTTTAAGAACATAAAGTTATTGTAAATTGGACGGGATAAGGACAAAAATGCTTGAAGAGAGGATAAGGAGCGGAGGAGAGATGTACATATTTATTATTATAATGTCTACTAAGTTAGATAATACATTTTTAGTGTAAATTTTAAATCTGACAGAGTGATGTTTGTGTAATCTATATTTTTAAATTTTGTATTGTACATTGAAAAAGTCTTACTAAAAAAGCATTTTTAACATACGATGTTTTACTTATTGGTACATGAAACAAGTGGTACCGTCTACAAATCCTGGCTGGCACATGTATTGTTATTAAACCAAGCAGCTATGTACAGTCAACCATTCCTGTCATAATTTTGTAAAGCAGTAGTTGGTCCGCACACACTCTGCGGTATTGTAGAGAAATGATTCCATGGAAGGTGAAGGCAGTGAGAGTAGATACATAAGAAATACCGGTTTTGTATTTCAGGTACTTTAAAAATTTGTTTTGAATATTTTCTGTTTTATATTAGTATAAAACTACTTATTCTTTAAATGATAAAAAATCTTCATCTTAGAACAGGCTGAACCATGTTAGATGGAGACTATCCTTAACAGAGAACACTTCGTTTTCATGTTCTATTCACTAGTTTTATTGAGATTCCCTGTTTTTAAATACGTATACTTATTTTATGCAATAAATTTATAAAATAAACATTAAACAAATACGTGAATAAAACACAGAAGTCCACTTAGGTCATAAAAATGCTTCCTTAAGTGAAAATTAAAATATGAATTCCACTTTGTTTTAATGCAAAAAACATCAGTAGTCCCAGATATGCTATTTTAATATGTACTTTTATTATTGAAGCGCATTTTTGTTAATTGAAAGTTTTTAATATATTAAAATTATCTGATTTGGTTCAAAAGTAAATGTTTTAAAAATCACACCAGTCCATCAAAAAATCTTTTTTCTTGAACATTTCGTTCAATGTGACAACCGTGGTTTATCCTGAGCCTCAATTATAAACGCTTTCTTCATCTGTACATATTGAGACGATGAACTTAACTTCTATATTATATGTATATACCTCGGTATGTTCTACTTACTTGTTATCTAGACACCATATGATTGAAATCAACAAATTATTTTTTAAAGAGAAATACTATAGTTCTTATTATTTACTCAAATATTAAAATTTTATGACCATTTCCTAAAAGTCGTAAATGATTTGTGCTGGAAAAATGGAAAAGGTGTAGAGGTAGAGTAGGATTTGAACCTGAAACCTTTGGTCCGTGAGTCCACAATACTACCACGGGACCACAACCCGGTTTAATGAATGACCCCAAAGATAAGGTCCGCGTTCCTTACTTCGTTAACATTTAAAATAGTTCTCATTTATATTTTAAATAGGCTTCTGTGATAAAAAGTTCCCACTTCAAAGCGATTATAAACTCCAATAAATCCCAATTCTATTAAAAAATTCTCACTTGAAAATGATTTTTATAAGACTTTTGACAATTACCAAGACGGTATACTTAACAATTATCTGTATAAGTATTTAAATAAGATAGTAAAAAAGATGGAAAAAATATAATTAATAAATTAATTTTTTGGAGTGATAACATTTTACTACTAGCCATTGCATCTAGCTACTCGGTTTTGAAAACTGACAGTTATATTAAATTTTAATTCGACTTCAAAAATGACTTATTTCTCTCTCATATTATTAATAAGCTATTAATAAAAAAAGGGATATCAAGGGGCTTTAGACCCGTTGCGTTGGTACTAACCGATGTACTTACATAAAAACTTGATATTGGGAGGGATCAGTAGTGTATCTTTGTAATCGGTTGGGAAAATTTTACCTTCAATTATAACGTCATTATTTTAGTACGGCGTTTATATGTGTACCGTGACGTGCATCGCTTCTCCTTGTTTTACATCGGTGTACCTACCCAAGACTTGAAGGTAGGAGGTCGGTAGTATATCTTTGTAATCGCTCGAGAAAATTTATCTTCAACCATAGTGTCATGGTGAAGGCATGACGTCCTTATCATCCCGTTATAATTAAGGCCCTGGTATATATAGGTACCAGCCTTACATGCCTCTACAATCTGCTGTAAAAATCAGCAGGTACAAACCTCTATAAATTTACACATGTCTTTTTTTTGTTGGTTAGAAGATATTTTTTAGAATAATAAGCCTGTATGTTAGAAATGTATTCAAATAGACTAAATATTTTCGTACAAAGGTTTTTGCATAACCTTATTAAGGCTGTATTAACGTTACATTGCATCCGGGTACGAAATCACCCCAGCGCTATTAAAATCCAAATTAGAATTTCCAATTTGTACAAGGGAGGCTAACACTAAAATCATCTACGTATCTCTACAAACAATTACATTGGAAACAAGTACAGACTTATTAATCATTGTAATTTGATTAAGAATAACCCGTGGATATTGTTTACTCAAAATTCTCTCAATTATATCATATCGGATACTGAAATATTGATTTATTTGTTTTAACATATACTCGTATCATCATCATCATCAAACCCTGGTCCGCATCCGGTGGTGCATAGGCCTACGAGGGGAGGTGAAGGTTTCAGACTCCCCAAAACAAGAATACAAGCAACGTAAAACAATGTGTTTCATAAAGGACTTGAAATGTTCAAAGAATTGCCAAAAAAAAATAGGAATGCTGGGTCTATTGCATCGTTTCGTGGGATGGAGATGACTTTTGTTAACTTTTAAAGGACTGTGGTAAATAATCTCTTTGCGCGCGGTGACCTAACATCGTGTTACCTATTGTATCATGTAATATTCTTTGAAAGTTCAGACATTTGAAAAAAAAAACATTGAAACATACTGTTTAATAATTCCTTTTCCATAATTTATACAAATAAATATATAATTTAGCTCTGTTATAGAAAAATAAACTGAAAATCATAAATACACCGCTCATATCACGCGCGTGCGTTCCCCATCACTGTCATCAACCGGCTGATTACTGAATCTATTTTACTCAACAACAGCGTCTCTATCTTCCTTATTATGAGTTTTATCTTCGTGCTCTCTCTTTAACAGATGTGTTGATGAATTAGCAGACGTTCATTCTTCGCGTAGCAAGAATAACAATTTTTTGTATTCACATCCAGCATAGTTATATAAAATTTACTTTCCAAATCTGGTGTAAAAATTACAATTCAAAGATTACGAAAAATACGAGTTCATCATTAAAAAAAATAAGAGAGATATGTCAAGTATTGTGTCCTATGTCGTCGCGTTGTGTGACATCAAAGCCACACAAGAGTTAAAAATAAACATCCATGTAGGTAGATAGAGTGTCATCGGAAAGCGTAAATTTTTCAACATTTTTTTGTTTTTAAAACAGCGTGATGGTTTGTTGCTATTGTTAATTGAAAACTATTGAAATTTTTTAGACACTCGAGATTTTTTTATTTATTGATAAGCTTTTACGGATAATGTTCATTTAACAACAAATTTTTATTTTTTAAAAATTCATATACTACTGTTAATGATAATATTATAAACATATTTTTTAAAGATTATCTAAGTCTAATGTATAATTTCAGTGACTGGTTTATTTGTCTCGACTGTCTTCGCTTTGTTTTAGTAAGATAATCTTGTATTATTTCCATGGATTTTAGAGTTTTTTAGTATATTGATAAGAGAAGTCATTATACTAACTTGAATTATTAACTAACTAACTTTATTTTATTTTGCTGTTTTTCTAGTCGGTTTATGTCATTTTTATTTCCTGTTCCCTATAGTAGTTGCATATGACATGTTTAAGTTTTTACATAAGCTTCATACATTGGATTTTTTTTCGTTTTCGGAACAAAGTTCATGATTTTAAAAAAAAACTTGATAATGTCACAATTTTTCTAATTTAATTGTTAATATTAATTGTCGATCTCAATTGTCTTTCTTTTATTAGTCCTAAGTATTTTACATGTTCAATTCGTTTTCAAATAACAAACAAGAAAATTTAACGTTTGCAAAACAAAATAATATTTTTAATTATTTACCCGTAGATCGCTCAACTGCATAACTTTGACGTATTTGAAGTGAAACGCAATTTTTTTTTTCTAGTGCATTTCTGTTCTGCCACAATATTCGTAAATACCCGACGCGTTATCAATTCGGGATGCTGCGGTATGACTCGGAAATACGTCTCCCGTTTGATATGTCCCGGAATCATTCAGGCGTTCGTTATTAATTGACACTGTTTAATTTCATAACGCCACGAAATCGCCCCTATGTAGTGCCTATTTACGTCACTTAACATAAATATTATCGTTTTCACTGTAGTATATTGGGTATGCTATAAAAATATCTCATAATAGAACTTTGTATTTTTCGGTTATTACTGGGTTGGATAACAAGTATCTCCATCTGACACGTCTGCCGTTTACGTAGCCACTTCGGGTGGATTCTGAAACAATTTATGAATGTGCGCCGTGGCACGGTTTATCTACAAGTTGTTTAATGAATGTTACCTTTTTAGAAATAAAATTAAATATTTACAAATTTCGACAAAGATGGAGAATATTTTAGAGAAAGAAATGTGGAAGTCTAGACATTTACAGGGCTAATGATATGTCGTTGATGAGTTTAAGTGACTTTGAAAATTTAATTATTCTTTATGGTAATTTGTAAATCAGATTAGCTCCCTAGGGGGTAATAACTAGTATTTTGTTTACAAACCAGGTTGTGGTCTATGAACCGGATTGTGGTCTTGTAGCTAGTGTCGCGGACTCATGGATCAGAGGTCTCAGGTTTGCACCCCGTTCCACCGTAACTTAGTTCCCATTTTCTGATAGTAAGTTATTATAACTCGTAGAAAATGAACCCCAAAATTTAAACAATTTGGTAAGTCATATGAACACAAAAAAAAACGTTTGGACTCACTCAAAATACTAAATTAAAATAAAATTTCATTTCCCATGTCAGTTTTATATATGATATGAATATAATTTAATGACACGGTAACTTAAACATATTTTTAGTGATCTAGATAAGTTCAGTAAGTTTAGTTTAAAAAAGGTAACGGATTGTTCTTGATAATCAGCAAGATAGATATTTGTTTTTCAACAAAGTGGTTTAATCAATGTTAAAAAAATATTGACGATTTTAGAAGATAATACTAATGAACGTGGGAACATTGGTTGTATCGCTGAAGACGACCTATATAACCCACAAGACACAAAAACCAGAGGGTAATGTTGTCGAATAACTCAAGCAGTTGACGAGCCACAAGGTCCTGACAGCCGGTTCGTCGCTTCAGCTAAAGTACAGCATCAATACAAAATATTATATTCATGAAAAAAAAATACGTAAGTTTACTTTGTCCTAATCTTCGCGGACGAATTATAAATTTAATCCTATTCGGGGTTCTTTTTTGGTAAATATAAATATTTTTAATGTTTATTTTTGCTGCATTTGGACTTATTAGCTTGACACCGCATTCGCAGATTTTGTGTATAAATACTTAAATTTACTATGAACATAGAATAAAAAATGGTCCACAAGGAGCGTAGAATCATATTTGAATACATCGTACTGTGTCCAATAATTCCCCAACTATGCCTCATTTTGGCCGCGCGCATTCGTGATGCCGCCGTGTAATGTTGCACAATCGGAAAAAATATAATTATAACACAAATGTAAGGTAAAAAAAAGCAAACTGTTAATTTTTCTTATATTTTGTTGTGCACGCGGAAATATTTATTGACACATCAGAGTTGATAAGTAAAGGGTCATTTAAAAATAGTTATTGAATAAATGAATTTTAAACTTAAATATGAAACAAATTTTATTTATCATAAAACCGATATTTTTTAATCATATTAAATAATATTTGATGTTTTAAAGATAATGTCGGTCAAATGTCTACGATAGAGTTGTTAAATCAGAGTTCGAATTTTTATTAGTTCTCTCATTAGATGAGCAAATAAGGGTTAACAAATTTACTATCCTGGCAACACTTACGAAATGTTCATTTTGTTTCTTCCATAATCTGACAGATAAAAAAAAAATCAATTTTTAAGTAATGCATTTGTTACAAACACATTTATTTGCTAATTACACATAAAATTTGATTGCATCCTATATCTTTAAGATCCTAGCAGTATTTATAATCTTTAAAAGGACACAACACGGCATAGTTGAATTCAAATCAGGAGTTGCGTGCTGAGCGACGTCTACAAAGAAACTAATGGGTCAAAATGTGAACTTACTCATTTATGAGTAGTTTAGTCACCTTTTGTTTGATATGCGTATGCGACTTCTGGACTATTATTAATTCTATGACTATGAATTAAGTATTTAAATTATAAAATATGTCTCCATTAGCTTTGAAAAAACAAAAAAAAAAGTAAATATAGTCAAGCGATAATGAAATATTCGGAAAATCAAAACCATTTATGCATTTTGTTTATGAGAGCGTGACAGAATGTTTTCGAATAAAAAAAAAAGCTGACTAATTTAACAAATTAAATTCGTATGTTTACTTTATTCACCGCAATTAAACACCAAAAGGTGATAAGACGTTTCTTGTACATTTTTAACCTTAAACATACTGTGCGACAAAACTTCCTCAAGTCTGTGGTAACCTGAGGTTAGGAAATGATTGCCTGATAATAACAGTTTCTTTTTTATTATTGAAATCATATCTGTGTCATGATAAGTTATCTCAATAAAGTACATCTGTTTATGAATGTTATATATATTTGTCTCATGGTGCTCTTTATTTTGATATTTTCAGACATCTTGAAGGACTAAGTATTCCATTTTAAACTTTCTAATGAAACTAAATATTCATTTTTTCTTAAGTGTTAAGGTTTATTTGGAAATTTGAAAAAAATAACAGTTTTATTTATAGTAGTTGCCGAGATAATTAATAAAGTGTAATTTGCAACGCTGTTTACGTCACGGAAACGGCCAAAAGTATTCAAATTGAAACAATAATATTATTGATTCAGAAATAAATCAATAAAATTGTAGCAACTGTAATAATAAATAAAAAAAATGAACCACAGTAAATTAACGGCTTGAGCCACTAACTTTTGATTGGATTTGATTTCATTTGAAGTATTTTTTTTTGCTGTATGCTCCACAAAATTTATCATAGGAATAAGAAACGAGTAATTTTTACCTACATGCATTTTAATATTACTCTTTTTTTCATTTCAATAGCTAATTTCAATGAATTTCTTTAAAGAATTTTCATTAACAAACTTGATAGGTATATCTTTTAAGATGTACACACTATTGGCATTTTTATATGGTTTTTTTAGCAATTCTAACATTAGATTATATGTATTCGAAAAATCGTTGAATGAGCTCAGTGGCACCCTGTACACATTTGTCACCAGATTCGTTACGACCTATTTGTCACTACATTCGCAGCCAGTTCGGGGTTGACATCCAGTGTTGGAATATCAATCATGAGAACAATGGATCAGACGGAAATATTGCCAACCCTGGCAGACAATCGACTTGCTGTATCGGGGGAGGCAGGCGACTTATTAATCTTGTCGCTTTTGATTCAGAGCTGAAGCATTCCAAGAAATATTGATTTAGCTCTTTCTGTTAAAGTGTGTTAAATTTGAAGTTTAACTGGAATCTACTGCTTTAAATACTCTACTACTACTACTCCTACTACTACTACCATCACGTCATTTCCCGATAGAGGTAGGCAGAGAGAATGGACCGCCACACACGTCTTCTCTTGCATATATTCCTAGCTTCTTCCATATTCATTCTTCCACATTGTTCTATACATGCTCTTTGGTTTAGCCTGCTTTTGAGATGACCAGACTTAAGATTTTGGTTTATCTGATCATTCCAAGTCTTCCTTGGTCGTCCTCGTCTCACGTTACCGTTCATTTTTGTCATATATACTTGTTTTACCATTTTTTCGTCGTTCATTTGTTCTACATGACCAAACCATCTCAGAGACCCTTTTTTAATCTCATCAATTATACTTTACTAAGATTTACACTCTTGCCTGATTTCGTCATTCGTCACCCTATCATACATTGATTTTGAAAACATTCGTCTAAGAGATTGCATTTCAACCGCGTTCACTCGGCTTTCACCATTTCTCTGCCAGATCCATGTTTCACTTCCATACATAATACTAAAACTCCGTTGTGCGCTGCCAGTTTAGCTTCGATTGACATATTTTTATTAGCAATTACTGTGCTTAGTACGTCGTTCATTTTGCTTACTCTCCTTTCAACATCTTTTTATACTATTCCATCTCTTAAAAATATGTTTAATTCTATAACTAAAGTATTATGTATGTTATATGTAAAATTGTTGATTTGTATAACACGAAATGACATTATGAAAGAAGAAACATGAAAAAAGGTCCCATTCTTGGCAGTAGTATCAGTGTCCACAAAGAGCTCTATCGACTGCCAGCTCCTGTGTGTCATCCCAAATCAGGTTAGCGTCCCGTAGTTCGGACATAAACAGCCGACAAACATTCAGCAGTGGTCTTCCAGATTGCGAGAACCTGATGCCTTCTAAAGTAGGCAAGTGGGGTTAAGACACTCAGGAGACATCCGCAGTATATGGCCGAGCCAATCGCATTGCCTCCGCTTGATGACAGTTGTCACCGGAATTCGCTGCGTCCGTTTGTTTATTACTTAATTCCTCACAAGTTCAAACCAGCGCACAGCAAAGATTCTTTTAAGACAACTATTCTCAAAACTCAGTATTTTCGGCCACAGTGAGGTGCCTCGATTCACATCCGTAGAGGAGAATATATGTTTTGCTGGCGTTTTATATTACCACTTTATGCGTATTTTAAAAGCATATATTTTATGAAAACATTTAAGTTTGTAAGTGGAAATTCTTGATGGAAGTTCATTGTAATTTATTATATAAATAAAATACGAGTGATACTTAAATCCACAAATTTGGACTATCCAGTGACCGGTTTCATCGCTTTCGCGACATCTTCGAGACTGGTATCTTTATTAAAGAGTTAAATGTATTTATACAAAACAGGGGTAAGGATAGATAGTTCAAAGTTATATGTAAGTAAAATAAATAAAGCGATGAAACCGGTCACTGGATATTCCAAATTTGTGGATTAAAGTATCGCTCGTGTTTTATTTAATAAATATATTTTATGAAAACGTTTTTTTTTAAACTCTCTATTTTGTGTTCTAAACGTCATGTAATAGTTGTATAATATTTTCATATAAAATTATTTGTAAAAGGTATTCTCACGATTGCCAAGGTGATATTATTTCAGTAAAATTATACTATCCTGAAAATGACCGAGTCTCTTTCTATTAGATTTCAATAACAGAAATGTGACACTTAATTTGACCGTAAATGTTATATAACCGAGTGCTTACGTAAATTGACCGAGTTTCCAGCATCATTCCGGGAAATTTTTCTAGTTTTCATCTTGGGTAACACGATTCCATTTGCAACCTTCGTAATGCTTTCCAGGTGGCCTCATATAATTATATTGTAATACGAGAAGTTGGAGAGCTGAAACATAATAAAACGCATTCTTTCGTAGCTTTTCAGAAATTACGAAAAATAAGCATACGTCTTATTTTACCTGTAATAGATATTTTTTAATATAAATGATAATAAGTCAATTATTAAATTTATGCATGTATTACTTGGAACACATGGTAACAATAGAGGGAAAAAATGTTTACAAGAGTGTTAAAAGTGTTTACAATGTTAACCATGTAATTATTTAATAAATGAATATTTGCAATAGCGGCAATAGTAAGCGGAAGAGTTGAAGAAATGTGGATGTTCAAACATTGACAGAATGGTGAATGTTACACAGTGTGTAAAGTGGCCACTTAAACCAGCCAATAACAGATCATAAGCCCTGTAAATGCCTAGACTTGCATGTACCCTTCTCAAAAAAAATTTCCGTCTCTGTTGAAATAAATAGGTTTACAATATGTTGATGTACCGCATTCAATGTATGTGTTTGTATATGTTTTAAATATGGGTTCATATATGTGTGCATTTTTTTATTTATTACCAATAATAACCTGCATGGAAAACGCAAATATAAGCGATTATTTTATCACTTAAGTCTTTAATTTATTTATTTCTGTCACATTCAATGTTAACATCTTTTACATAATTTATGGAACGTTTTGTGTTAAAAAAATATTCTTCATAATACTTATTACGTTTGACTTTATGTTTTCTGAAGTAAATAAAATAAAAATAATATCGGATTTGAGATAATCTCAAATAATAATAAAACATTTTCCTATAACAATTCCGAAACGGGGTAAAGAAATTCCAACAATTTAAATACTATCTGGCAAAATTCATACCGCGATATACTATCAAGGATAATAGTTTAAACAATCTCGTAACATTTATGAATTTTGAATTAAAAATCCCAATTTGATAGCGCGGTACGGGCGTCTTTACGCACTAAATAAGCGCCACTGTGCACTGTAAATGCGTTTGGAATACCAGCTTAGAGTTATAAATGATATATCAACGTTTTAATTAAGATTAAAAGCTACATGGCTATCAAGAAAATATATTCACTAACTGACACTAAATCAGAATTAATTAAGCTTTAAGTTTTTACTTGTTTCCCTCAAATTACCTCAAAATCCTTATTTTAATAAAAATGTTGATCATAGCCAACTACGTAAGTACATTTATGTGAACTGACTGACTTGAGTCTAAAATCACTTTGACATGTCATTTAAATAACTTGATTTGATAAAAACGAAATACAATTTGTCCATTCGTTGTTTTCTGGGAAGTAAAAAAGCCAAACCTTTATAAATTAGTTAAAAATTATACTGAATTGTTTAGAGTACAACAAAAAACTGTAAATTCTTATAACTTGTTTTATTAAAAATATTCCAAGTATGTCTTTTTGGGTGAGTGATGGATTAACTTCAAATCAACAGATATAATAAATAATTAAATATTTAAAAAAAGGCAAAACTGTCACAAAGTGAATAAGTTGAATTGATTGATTGATTTAATTTAATCATTAACTTCTTAATATTGTGTAGGTAGCGCAAAGGTACTCACTTTGAAGTTTTCTTCTCGCGTACCTTAACTTGTAAAGCAACTCGGAGTGGGTAGTTAGTGTATACCACAAATTCTCACACGGAAATACTTTGCTCTATGTTAACTGAATATTTGCACACAAATTTAACGAACCCTGGAATGCAATATAATGAACTTCTGAGTATTTGGGCGACTATTTGTGGTGGAAAATCCAAAGTTTATATTCTTGGGAGAATGCATCTTAACAATGAATTACGAAACGTAAATGGAAATATGTGGAAATTGATTGACATAACGTTAGAGCGGACGAAACTTTCAAACCCCACATACCGGTTGATAAAAAACCTGGTTTTATTTCCGTGGCTTTCAAACCCCCCATTACCAAAACTTGATTCACTTTTTGGTTAAAATAGTCCCAAAACAAAGAATCAGAAGTCTGGATGATATTCAAAAAGGGTACATTTCCTAAAAAAGAAAACCGTATCGAGATTGATCCACCTACTAGTTTAGTAGTTGGCACATTCAGCTACAATGCTCGAAGTCTTAGGTTCGGTTCCTGGCAGGATGTTTTTTTTTTAATGGAGGTTATTATACACTGCAATATTACATTATTTCTGAACTGGCAGCTAAAACATAAAACTTATCACGTTAACTTTATGTAACAGATGATAATTTTAAGCTGTACGAATTATGACCTGATGATAAAAACGCCGCTTTTATAATTCTTTTGCTGTGAGGTTGGAAAATTGTGAGCAATGTTTGAGAGGACGCAAGGTTTGACTTTTCTTCACACGAAAGTTTACACTAACTTTTTTCCTGGATAGAGTAGCATTATTTTCTTTAAAACTTTAGATTTTTACACTGGCGCGGCGTGTCTCTATTATTTGATGTTTTTGGACAAAGAGTCTTTTCTAGAATCCTTTTAAATCGCCTAGTTGTATCTGCTGTCTTTAAAAGAACGGTATATAAATATGACAACAATTTTTAGAAAAATAAAAACAAGCCAACATGGAAAATTTACTTTTGATACTCTTTTTAATAAAAAAAACAATCACGGTTCAGTTTTTATATTAATATTAAAATACGAAATCTTGATTTTTTCGATTTAGTTAGGCAAATAAGTCCTACTTGCAGTTATTTTTTCACACAGCGAGGCATCTGCAAGAGAATGACTAAAAAACCTTATTCAATATGTATTCATTAAACCGCGATATTGTCATCTTTTTTCATGACTTTATTGCATTTCCGGAAACAGTAGCAAAAACTGTAGTCATTCAGTTATTTTTCTGGCTTAAATAAAACCGTTATCACTAAAAATCTATTTTATTTATGCAAATGAAATTTATTTATTCAAGTTATTTATTTAGTCATATTTTAAAATTATGTTAAGTGTTTTTCTCCAGTAAAGGAACACTATTTCAAATTAATTTTTTTTTTAAATTTAAGCATAAAATAAATCATTCAAATAAAAATCAATACTTAAAAATATCGATATTTTCAAAAATTTTACTGTTAGCGGGTCATTTAACTACCGGGACTTTGAGAATAATAATTAACACAGGTTTAACATTGGCTATTGTAAACTTGTGCGGTTGTAAACAATATTGGTGAGTGACCTTAAAAAAGGGCCGAATTACCCAAGTTTTGGAAGGGTAAGTAAAGTTATTGATACAAACACGGTAAATCTAACTATTGGAAAACTGTCCGCAGGCTGTGTAACATGGCGATCGTTAAAATATTATATTTCAAATTTTAAGTCAGTAAGAAAAGTAACCAGACAAAAAATAGATTAACATCGATAAATATGTTTTTTTTATTAAGAGTAAAAATACATATAATGTTAGGCCAAACCAATTATGAATTACCAGTTATTTTGAAAATAATTAAAAATGACGTGTTACGAAGTGAATGCCGATTTAATTAACAATGAAATACCTGCCCCAAAAATGAATTATTTTTATTATTTTCTAACGTGGGGGGGAGGGGGTAGTGATATACAAGTTCCTGACGTCACTGCAACTTGAAAATATCTATTGTGACAGGGCTTCTTAAATAGTTCTCGTCCTCCAAGCCCAGGTCTTTAAAAAGCTTTTCTGTGTGGAATGTGAGAGTTTTTATTTTGCTAAATCTCCCCTCCGTGCCGAGATCCGTACAGTATTGGCCCATTAGGTAGGGGAAGATCTCTTTAACATCTTCAGGTTTGACCAGTGGACTTCTGAGGATGCGGCTTCTTTTATGATAATATTCACATTATTGGTGTTGCAGTGCAGATGAGGAAACACATATTGGTGTTTCCTCATCTGCACTGCAGAACCTACCTCTAGAAGTTTCAGAAAGGTTCATTCTAGCAAGGTGTTTGTTCAATCAGCAGCGCACTGTGAAACGAAAATATGACGTTCATGTTTTAATTTTTCAAATAAAAAAAACAAAATAACAAGAAAAATAAATAATTCCATTAATATGTAGTGTTTTTAAGCGTGTGTAATAACGTTGTAAAAAGTTGTGAATTTCTCTCTATATTTTTTATGTGTATTCTCAATTGTATAAAAATAAGACACCCGAAGCGTGAGACTGATCATCTTACCTTCATGTAACAAAAATGATTAAGATAAATTGCGATTGGTGTACCAATGCAGTGTTTTATGCACCATTAGGTGCGGAAAGGGAATGATGATGATAAAAGTAAGAAGTACATTATAAAGTCTTCTCGGTAAGGGTTTTCAAGAATGAATAATTTTTTTTATTTTTAATGCAAAAAAACAATAAATTAAGTAAAATGAATGTGTTCAAATGCACGTTAGTACATATGTTTTTGTTTATTCATTAAAAAAAAAAAAACAAAACAACATCGAAATACATTTTTTTTATATGGATTTAATAAATTTATTTATATTAACATATTAAAACGGAGATGAAGAACATTTAAGACAAGGTTATATATACGTCTAGGCAACTCCAGGGCTTATGACCTGTCAATGGCTGGTTTAAGTGGCTTCTTTACACACTGTGTAACATTCATCATTCTGCCCATATTTGAACATCTATATTCCTTCAATTCTTTCATCTGTTGATGTTTGTGAAGTTAAAAAGCTGAAACCTTTATTTATGCGGGTGAGATTCATCTAATTGAATTATTACACCTACATACTAGGCAACGTCTGAAAAAGTCCTTGTCTACAAACATTTGGACAAACTCAAAATATTGTTGATAAATCCACCTAGTCCATGAAGAAGTATAGAAATTGAAAAAATAACATTTTAATAACATCATTCGTTATATTAAACTAGAGAGAGATAATTATTCTTATGCTGAAATAGAGTCAATGTTAAATATTTCTAGTCTACAAAAACGTAGAACTAATATTGACTCCATATATATGTTCGGCATACTATATGGTATAATCGATGTTCCATCATTACTGGGACAAGTAAAATTCAATACTCCGACTCGAAGATTGAGAAACAATGAAGGACTGTTCATCGATCAGCATAGAACAAACTATGGCCTAAATTCTCAAATGACCCGCCTTTGTCGTATTGTTAACTCAAGACAAGATCTGGACTTTTTTGGTTTAAGTTTACAAGGATTTAAACGAGCACTAAATAAAAAGTCCAGATCTTGTCTCGATGTCCCTTATGTTTGTCAATGCTTCTTTCTTTTTTTAAAAAATGTTTTAAACTATTATTTTATTGTAATATTTAAACCTTATACATTGTTTACATGGTTGTCCGTTAATTAATAAATAAGTAATTAAATAAATAAATAAATTGATAAAATAACATTTTAATAACAACAATCGTTATATTCTTTTACTTAATGTGAAATGTGTAAAAAATATATTATTTGTAAATATATTCAACCATAGATATTAATTACATAAAAATATATAGTGTTATCAACAAGTGTTACATAACAAATAAATATTAATGTTATTTTTGACTTTGTCCTTAAATATGTTTTATTCCTGACTGCACTTTTGATTAGCGCTGTTCAGTTTTTTGTTTTTCAAATTTATTTATTTACTTAAAGGTTGTCTATTAAACATTATTTGAGACTCAAGTCCCAATTCCATGGGACTCAAAGTTCTGTGTTGAGTTTGAACGAGCAATTAGTTGACACAGACATATTAGTATATCATCACACACATTATAAAGTATCAGAAACAGTTTAACAATAATGTTAAACAAATTAAAATATATGGCACATTAAAACAGTAAACTGTAAACTCAAATATTATGTTTGTATATAACACAAATATTGTGCATTGGCAGGTTTATTGACAAATCGCAGTTTCTTCCAACCATTCAATAAAATAAACGTTTTACATATTTAATTTAGATTTCAAAATGAATTCAATAGAAATATAAAAAAAAAGCTAAAGAATTACAAAAATAGAAATAGCAAAAAGTACTCAATGCAAAAAAGGAATAAAGAGAAAAGAGTAATGATTTATCAACACCAGAAAAATTGATTTGATTCTGATTTTCGTTGACCAGTCGGATCATTCTAGGTAGAGGTATCTGGAACAATGATTAGTCTCATATCCACTTCCTTATGACAAAAGATTTTGAAGAATAGGGGTCAGTGCTATATTAGCTCTTGACGTCACTGCAACGTGTGCAGATCTATTGTGACGCAATGACAGAAATGGAGAACATTTAAGAGAAGAAAACACGGAAGTCTAGGCATTAACAGGGCTTATGACCTGTCATTAGCTTGTTCTAAGCTGCAAATTATGTTGTTTTTCCTTTTCATAAATGTTCTTCATTTCTTTTGTAAATGATTTATTTTAATAACTCGGTCGGGGGGAAATCTAATTTGTATCGCCACTTGCCCGTTAGCAGATGAACGCTCAAACTGCTGGTTCGCGGAATGCGTTATCCTTTATTTACTTTGCTACAGAATCCCTTAATACAATGACTGCAATTACCTACCGTATTCTGAGTTCTGGCACCTTTTTTGTCTGGAACTTATATCTTGGCAGTCAGCATCAGATCCGATCTTGTGGTCAGGAAAAAGGGGCAATTGATGATTACACAACTCCGTGGGTTTAATAGTTATTGACAATATTTTGAGTTTGTCTAAATTTTTGTAGACAAAGACTGGATTCAACTCTCTGGGGAGCTGTTGATATTAACATATTACAACAGAGATGAAGAAAATTAGAGAGGAGTGAATTTAGGAGTCTAGGCATCTACAGAACTTATGACCTGTCATTGGCTGGTTTAAGTGGCCACTTTACACACTGTGTAACATTCACCATTCTTCCAATATTTCAACATATGTATTCCTTCAATTCTGTTAATAAACCCACCTGGTCCATGAAGAAGTATAAAAATTGTAAATTAAAAATTTCAAGCGTTGCGATGAATGTAGGTGAAATAATTCAATCACATGAATCACACCCGCATAAAAAAAGGTTTCAGTTCTTGAACTTCATAAACATCAACAGATAAAATAATTGAAGGAATACAGATGTTCAAATAAGAGCAGAATGGTGAATGTTACAGTGTGTAAAGTGGCCACTTAAACCAGCCAATGACAGGTTATAAGCCCTGTAGATGCCTAGACTTCTATAATACCTTCTCTCAATTTTTCTTTATCTCTATTGTAATATATTAATAAAAGTTATTAATCGCAAAATTTGTTCTTTGCGATCGCGGTGAGAATATAAAAAACACATGTACACACGATCAGTTCAGTTGTTATTCTGGCGCCACGCCGGTACAATATCGGTACCTACGGTAGGCAAATCAACATCTTAACCAAGGCTCCTTAGGTAGAAAATAAATTTGAACGCTCATCCTAGTAAATGCGCTTTATATAAATATGGATGTGTACACATAGAGTTAACGTGGCGTAACCAACAAGCATTTGCATATTTTTAATTTTATTCTCTTTTCTACCTGTTATTTTGATCTATGCTTTTATTTTTTTAATTTGATTAGAAATTTTAATTTTCAAATGTCTTAAAAGATAAATTAAAATTTTCTGAACGAAAATGTGTATATTTGTATGAACATTTGATGTTTCTTTCACAGTTACTTTGTAATCGGGCCCAGATATAATTACACGAAAAAAACGTTGTTCTATAAATGAAAAAAAATATTTCAAAAGAATTGCGGTGTATTTAATTTTGAATTAAAAGAAAACTGAACACAAGACGTTTGCTTTTTAAAATTGGACTATATTTTTGTTCCTAGGAACTTCTGTCTTACATCCAGAACACGGGTAGTCCACGCCTTTTAGAATAAAAGCCATATTAAGAGCTTTGAAAACGAAAAGGTTTACCCACCCCTGTCGCACACAATACAAATCATCAGGGAAATTCAATTATCCACCCCCTGAATAGTAAAATTAAGGTATTCTCCATTTAAGATATGGTAGGCTGTCTTTCAATAGTAGAATTTCTGGAATATTCCGATTCTTTACCACTCCAGATATCATTCATTGGTTATCAATTGATACTAATGAAAGGAATCAAATAAGAAATTTTATTTAAGTATGAACAGTAAACGCAAAATGCGACACTGAGTATAAATTATTTACTGAATCAAGTGCGTTGTGATTGGCTATTTCTTCAAGCTTATTTATCATAAATATCTTTGACGTTGTTGAAATATGGAAATAAAAATACCGATAATATTTAAAATAAACCATTACTTCCGTGGTGGAAGAGAAAATATTTGTAAAATGAGAACATGTTATTTTATATAATTTATTCAAAATAGAATATCGGTTAATTCATGAAACTAGTTACATAGAATTACTTGTCAGGTTTAAATAATTTTGTTATTGTACGGTCATACATTTTTTTAGAATTCTGTTTTTTTTGGTTCCGATACTTAACCTTTGTTCTCTGAACATAGATTTTGTAAAGTTTTTGAACTTTTTTTTGAAAATTTATTTTGTTTGAAAACGATTCTGTATGTCTCTGGTTTTTATTTTATACTCTTTGTATAAAAATAAATAGTGGTAAAAAATTCTACCATCAGAGAATTGTGAGATAAAAAGTGTTTTTTTCTCAATACGATATATTTACAATAATAAATAAAAAATCCGCATTACAATCAGACCACTAAAATGTTTGAAAAAAAATCACTTACTCGCTATTTTATTTCAAAGCATTCGTCAATTTTAAAGCATTCGTCGATACAATTTTACATGCATATATATCTTCAATTATAGAATTACACAAAATAGATTTACATATTAAGTTGTAATACATATGCAATAAAAAAATTAGTTGTACGTGTGTAATTATTGAATAAGATTTATTCCTAAGAGATAATTCGCAAAAGCTGAGAGAGTATCATAAAAAATGTCAATTTTATTGTTTCGGCAGTATATATTATATTCCCAACACATGCGGGCCATAGGTGTGTGGTATGTAGCATTATTTGATAACAAAGGCAGTTTAAATATTTTCCGGTATCTGAGTGTTCTCAATCCCGCATTTATTTGTATTTTATTAAGGAGGTTAGTATCTACTTTGTAATTTAATATTTTATGCTGAAATTTTATATCAAAAACAAAGCGGAGTTTCATCAGAGAATTAAAATGAAAAAGAATTAGAAGTTGCTCGTAATTTGAATTTGAACGTGGGTTAGAAATTTGGAACTTATACAAAAGGTACTTTAAGAACTTTTTTTGAACAGATTCTATTGAATTTATATGATTTTGATATTGCGGACTTCATACGCATGAGGCATGCTCAAGATTACTGCGAATCAAACTCATATATAGACAAATAACAGATTCCGGTTTTTTAGAGGGTTTGGTTTCTCTCTTTAGGAACCTTAGTAGCTTAAATGACTAACGAGTTATGATATTTATAATTCTGAGTTTTGTAAAGGAACAATGATTTTACGCAACTAAACGAGTGACAGTTCTACGCAAAACAGGTCCCTATGAGTCATGTTTTGGAAACAATTACTTCAAAAACTACCCCAAAACTATTCAAAAATGTACAAATATGTACTAACAGTGATTTATGTACATTATATGTATTCTCATTTAAAAGATAAATTAGTTTATTTATACGTGGTTAGATTTATACCATCAGAGAGCAAAGGGTTAAATACGACTTATAAATCGGCTGGCAATGATATAAAATATGTCAATTTAAAATTGCATTTTTTAATTGTTTAAAAAAAAAATTCTTACAGAAATATACACGTTTTCAAATAAAATCTGTCTTCTTGAAAAGCAATTTCTTTACATGCCACTCATGTTTCTGAATGATATTTTGTTTATGATTTCACAAAAGAGCACCTTCATTTTTTATGTTTTTGGTTTAGAACTGATTCACGAAAAAAAAGAAGAAATATTTGTGTAATATAAAGTATGTGTTAATAAGAATATGTAGGTGGAAAATTCATTGCATTAATACTTTTACCCTGGTTAAACAATCAAATACGTTTACATCGTATACTCGAAATTTTAGATTATCTTTCTGACTTAACTTTCAAAATTAGAAAGCGGTGAGTCAATTGATTATAATTGATTACTTAGTAGATTTGTTTTTGCTCAAGCTGGTAGCTGGCATTTTAAAAAATTACGTTTTTATTTTATAGGTAGCTTGTTTGCTTTGGAGAAAATTTCGGGTCGTCGTTTCTAAATTATTAACGAAAATTTTAGTTTGCCCAAATGATTGTAGCAGGCAAGGACTATAGGAGGTTTCATTCAGTCCTTGTCAGTAGTTGGTAGTTGCTGTACAAAAATATAAAAGAAACGCGCTGAAAGGATATAAGCAAACACCAACGTGCAATGATTATTGCATGAGTCCTATCAGCACGTTTGTCTTATATTTTGGTGCAACTTCTATGGTGAGTCGGCCTCGTGGAGCAGAGCAGAGTTTCTTTTTGGCAATTGTTTATTATGGAATCGAGAACAATCCAAAAACATGTTAAAATTCCCAGTTTTATTCGCTGTCTTCGAGCGCACGGTAAAATTATATGATATACATAAATATTTTTGAAAAACGCAAGACTCACGGACACAGTAAATTTTATGATGATACTCTGTTAAAAATAAATCTAAATCGCTTGAGTTTTGAGGTGCGGAAAACGGGACAACAAAACGTCGATTTTGTCAATTCAAACAAAAAGTCTAACATGCAGTTGCCTTTTTCGTACAGTATCACAGACGAATCCGTAAGACACTGACAGAAAAACAATTTTGTAATAATGTTTTGAGTTTGTTTTGTAGACAAGGACTGAGACAAACTCAAAACATTGTTAATAAATCCACTTGGTCGATGAAGAAGTATAGAAATTGAAAAAATAACATTTTCAGGCGTTGCCTAGTATGCAGGTGAAATAATTCAATTAGATGAATCTCACCCCCATGAATAAAGGTTTTAGCTCTTTAACTTCACAAACATCAACAGATGAAAGAATTGAAGGAATATAGATGTTCAAATATGGGCAGAATGGTGAATGTTACACAGTGTGTAAGTGGCCACTTAAACCAGCCAACGACAGGTCATAAGCCCTGTATATGCCTAGTTTATTTAATCTACATATGAGTAAACGAGTAATTTAAATCTAGTAATAACAGAACATTGCTAGGTTCAGCTCGTAAAAAATATAACGCTGTAGTAGAAAAAGCACAATCCAATAGATTATAAATATACTTAACAAGAAAAAGTTCTACAATGAATTTATTTTAATCCTTTACCGGGTGCATTCAGAATATCCTATCGCTACCATTGTAGAAAACACGTCACTGCAACAAAACGATCCGTATATTATTTACTATCTTCCAGTTGTTCTTAAAAAGCTTCCACGTATGGTCGGGCAGTAAGCTCATTTAACGAGCTTTAAGCTCCCTGTACTTAGTTAAATATTTTATGACGACTCCTGCATAATTCAGAACGCGACGATAATGTAGAGTGAAATTAAAAACTTGCTCGCAAAACTGACGTATGTTCTTTTTTTCTGTATGAACGTCTAGAACTTGATAGTAGCTGAATTCAGACAGGGCATTTTTGTGTTGAATAAGCTCTCTTGCCTTATTAATTTATTTATTTAATTATTTATTTTGTTCATTAATGCCAAAAAGGCATTGACAAAAAATAAAAATGAAATACATGCTAACATACTAAATAATGAACACAGAATATACAGAAAAAATATGCGAAATTAGTTAGAAAGGATATAATAAAAAGTTTTACAAAGTTAAAAAAAAAACAATAATAACAAAGGTATGAAAGAAAAACCAGTAAGCATAAAAACAAAAAATGCAAAGCTCATGAAATAAATTCTGTAAACTAAACACAGTTTATAAAATGTTACGGTAAGCAAGAAAGACAAATTTAAGTTAAATTAATAATGAAGCAAGCATATATTATCGCGAAAAAAGAAGAAATAAAAATATGTATTTATGAAAAACGTATTTGCCAATACGACAATGCAATTTGATGTAATAGTGAAAAATAAAAAATAAGAATAAGGTAATAAAAATAAACAAGTAATTATTTTTTTAATGAATGGAATTGAATTGTAAATAAAAGTTAGACGAGCAGCTACAAATAAACTTGATATTGTGGACTTATAAGATAATAAATATTTATTACAATATTTAGAAAAAGCTAGCCTTTCCGTATTAATAAAATTTGAATTTCAATCATGAACCAGTTTGTGTTTATACTCGGAGTGTGGCGCATGCTGTCAAATTAAGTTATACCAGAGTAGAGCCCTAACAGATAATTTATTTAGGGCCGGTTTTATAAACAATCTATCAAATTTCCGTCAACGTTACGAACCGTTAACAGTTCGTAATAATAACTGACGGTTGTGTGTTTTATAAACCAATTTTGTTAACTTACAGTAACTGGTAAGTATTTTTATCGAAATAAAAATTTTGTTGGGTAATATTATTTAAATTACATAACAATACCGTACAATTTGTGATGATTGCTAAAACGCAAAATCAAAAAACAAATTAATGTACGGTATTTCAAAAAACAATTTTGTAAAGTCTGAACATAATATTATATTATAACATATCTGGTAGGTCAATAATGTTAGGTTTATTTGCTAACCTAACACTATGTGTGTGATGGTTTTTTACAAAAAGCGGAGTAAAAAAAATAGAATACTTATTATTTATATCTAAGAAATAATTACATATTACACATAATAAAAAGGTATCAAAACATCTGTCAGTGCCAAATATTTCAGCAGCGATGAAGATTTGTCGTTTTTATTTATTTAATTTCGTGAAACCTATTCAGTCATATAATAAAAAATACACTCAGAATAACAACATGACCAATCACGGGTTTCACAAAGGAACAAAAAATATTTTTTTTTTAAATTAGAGTTCGCTAGAAGTGAGGTGAGAAAAAGGAAAGGAAGAGAAAACGGAAGTAGAAAGAGTTCTTAAATATAAAACAATTCAAAAATATATATTTAAATATACACATACAGTCTTTACACTTGGGTAACAAATTGTTATATGTATTTTAAACTATTAAATAAACGCTGCTCTGCATCACTAAAACTGAAAAAAAAACTGAATACACACAAACATATACATAAATACATCCATATATATATATATATATATATATATATATATATACATACGTATAGAGACATAAACATATATGCATACCCAAATACACATACAAACGCGTACATATGATGTATTAAATAAAAACATAGGAAAACTGATAAATAAAATAAAATAAAGATAATAGATCACAATGTATTTAACCTTCATGTGTAAGAGTTGGCACGTTCCTCATTTTTGAGGTTCTAGGTTTAATTCCTGAAAGAGTGCATATGAAAAATTGGTTTTAAAAGTGATTGTAGACTCCAACATTTCAATGTTGCCTGAAGCGCACGTAAGGCTTAACATTACCTTCATGTACCAGTTGATTGATATACGCAGCATTTTTAGTCTAGAAATTCAGTGCCCTGTGCATCATAAGGGGCAGAAAAACGTGTTATATGATAATGCATTTAACTGGCTGAAATTGGTTTGTAATTATTTAACCATCAATAAACTTAAATAATAATTTTTTAACTTGCAGAAGTTCAAAAATTGAAAAATTGGGTATTCCTTCACAACAAAAAGGTTTTAGCTCTTTGACTTCAATAAATCAACATTTTGAAGAATTGAAGAAACATGAATGTTCAAATAAAGGCAAAATGGTGAATATTATATTATGTAAAGTGGCCACTTTAAAGAGTCTAAGATTGGTCGTAAATCCTGTAAATGCCTTTACTTCCTTATATTATTTTATAAAATATTCTCTATCCTTATTTTTTTTGTTAATCTTAATTCTCTAGGCGGTGCAATCCAATCTTTTGCTTATAAACATTTGGGTAAACTTAAAATATTGCATTATTTGACATATTGGTAACGCTATAAACGTATATAAAACGCTAAGGTAGGTGGGAATATAAAATATTAGTCAAAAATGCTATCAAATTCTTTCATATGGATGTAGGATACTATTATTGTTATTATGTATATAAAACTGATCATTCGGGATGTATATATTATTGACGTCTAAATATTGGGCCTCTGATTGTAGTACGTAAATTTATGTGGAAACACAAAAAATAATCAATTCATAAAAATCTTTTAAAACAACGCAAGTGTCACCAATATTTTTACATCTTTTGAAAAGCTTCTTTAAAGTTCTAGTATAAATTCAACTTTTGTGTAATAAGTTCCCTGACTTTAGGAATCTTGATAATATACGAGTATCATCACTCCTACTGATTTATGGCTATTCTTCTTTCTTTTAAATTTTGTTGAGTTGTTGAGTAACTGTTCAGTCATATCAGGTTTACCCTATACTATTTTAGTATATAACTTGGTATAGATTTTCATCGTACCTACCCAAAAAGTATTTTCTTTATTTAAATATAGATAAACAAAATCTTCAACATATATAATATACAGAAAAATAATGGAAAATAAAAAAAAAACAGAATCGTTAAAAGTAACACAATTTGAAAATTGGGAAAAAAAATATTTTTGTAATTCAACTTAAAATATAAAAATTATTTTTGAAACACTAACTTTGTGGTTATTTAAAAAATAAAATTAACAAAAAAACTTTTATTTTGAGTACATTTTTTTTCTTCTACTTACTGGTTTCAAAGATATACAAGCTTCTTTATCGAGGTATACTTTATTAATATTTTTTTTTCATATTTTATTTTTTCAATGTTTACTAAATATTACATATGGAGCTAATAAAAAAAGATATTTTTGTTGTTTAAGGGTGGGAAGCGTAATGTGTAATATTTAGTAACATTTTTCAACTAAAATAGAAAATAATTTATTAGTTAGGTATCTCTTAGTAAAAAAAAAAGCGTGTATAGCTTTGAAACCGGTGTGTAGAAAGAAAAAAAAAACAATGGTTAAAATCAAAGTTGTTTTAATTTATTTTAATATAACTTAGAATACTTTATAAAAACAAAACGATCATTTTAATTTAATTTAGAAATAAAAGACAAGTGATACTTTGATCCACAAATTTTAACTATCCAGTGACCGAGATGCAGAAGCCTGGGTGAAGATCTATGCAACGTCCCATCAGTGATAGGTAATAAAGAACTCACACGAGAGGTAGTATCATGCATGGTCAATATAGTGCAGGCAATTGGTAAAATAAACCAAAGTAGGGAACAAAATGCCGAACACTCCTCTAGTGGAACGGAAGGCCTGTTGACTACTGCCAGCGTGCCAGCAGGCCGGTTTCTCCTGAAGAGTTTTAAGTGGTTTCCTCTGCAGC
Source organism: Micrasema longulum (assembly GCF_059751315.1). Taxonomy (NCBI): domain Eukaryota; kingdom Metazoa; phylum Arthropoda; class Insecta; order Trichoptera; family Brachycentridae; genus Micrasema; species Micrasema longulum. The sequence continues at coordinate 296,379 of NW_028278400.1, forward strand.
TCTGGAGCAAATGCTAAAAAGTTTCTGACTGGCTCACATAAGTATATCCAACAACTTGCAGAACCAACCTGCCGATGATAATGCCAGTAGGAAGAGCAATGTCTTTACTCAACTGCATCTCTTCGGATATCGACATCTTTCACATTAGTGAAAAAAAGTTCAGAGAGGATAGCATTTTTTTTCTATAATTGCTGGGTATTTTTATTTTACCATTTTTTTATTTTTAAATGTTTGTATTAATTTTGTCGTTTTATGTATGCATTGAACTTTTTTTTAATGTACATAAACGTTTATAAAATAAATAAATTGAAATTGAAATAAATTGAAATTGAAATCCCTCCTGATCCCAGCAGTTTACTTAAATTTAATTAACTATCACTTTTTAAGAATTTAAACTTTGTATATTATAAGCAAGGTAAATAAATAAGCAACTCCCAAATGAAAAAAAATAAAAATTAAATTAAAACCAACAAAAAGCCAATAAGGGGACGTACGGCATTCGTACGACAGTGGTTAAGGGTTAAATCGTGTAAGGAGATAATAATGATTTTTAAAGAAATCATATAAAAATATATTCAGAATATATCACAGTAAAAAATAATGAATACCCAGGAATGAACAAATGATCAACTAATAATTTTAAAAGTTATATTGTTAAATTTCTGAATATTTTATGCAAATGCGTATTTTATCAAAGTTTTTTTTTTCCAAGAAAAATAGTTTTTTTGGTTATTTCCAATTTTATTCATAACGTTTTCATTGCGCATTAACTACTTCTTTTGTACAAACAACGTAAAAAAAAAAATCAAGCTGAGACAAAATAATCATTTCAGAAATAATAATAGAAATACTGGCATTTATAGGGCTTATGTCGTTTACTTAACTGACTAGTGTAAGCTGGTTAAAGTACGTTGGAAATGCGCTCATGAAACGATGCACGTTTTTGAAGATTATGCAATGCAACACAAATGCAATTTAAACACATTCAAGTATTGTTTAAAATTTAAGCTCAGCTTTGAAACGGTAAGTTTTAATGTAGGTATGTTTAAATGTCAAAAATATCGCAAAATAAAAAGGTTTATTGTAGTGCATTGCTAGAGACTTCTTAAGGAATGAAGAAAAAAGAGGATGGTTGCCGCAAATTTCTATGACAATTGTCATCAAGCGGAGGCGGTTTGGTTGGCTAGGCCATATACTGCAATTAACTCATAAGAACCTTAATCACGCTTGCATACTTTACATGCCAACAGGTTCTCGACGTCTGCTGATGACTGTTCGTCGGCAGCTACGGGACGCAAAACTGACTTGGAGTGAATGTACAGGAGCTGGCAGCTGACAGGGAGGCCTAAAATCTATTTGTGTATCTTGTGCTCCAATTGTGTGTGAATCATAGAAATAAGAATAGTCTAGAAAGAGCGTAGAATCATATTTGAATACATAGGACTGTGCCCAATAATCCCCCCACTATGCCCTTATTTCACCGCGCGCATTCGTGATGTCGCTGCGTTATGTTGATTTATGGGAAAAAAAATATCGTAACACAAATATAAGGTAAAAAAAAACAATCTTTTAATTTCTCTAAAATTGTATTGTGCAAGTTTTCTCCATAATTTCATTGTTTACAGCTAACACGTATGCAAATGTTATATTTTAACCAAGCATATGAAGATAGTCAAAATATGCAATACGTGAATATGGAAGCCATCTACCTATAGGCAAAATGGTGAATTTTTCACAGGCGTAAAGTGATTACTTAACCCAATCGATGACAGAGCATTTGCTCTGTGAACGCCTAGACTTCCATATTCTTAATAGCTTGATCTCTGTTGAGAAATATGTACAATATTAGAATTTAATATTTGACAATAAAGAATATAAGCATTGACAAAATAGTAGTAAATACATAATTAAACAAATAAAATTTAAAAAGCGTCCTTGCTTTATATTTTGAAGTTGGCATTTATTATTGATATTTTTAAATTCCTTATGTATCATCGTGATTTCCGTATCCACACCTAGTGGTGCATAGGACGCTGCATTGGAATTCAGTGAATAAGTTCAATTTTGTTACAAGAAAAGTAAGGTGATCAGTCTTACACTTCAAGTACCAGTGACGCTGAAGTATTGCAGTGTATAAACACCGTTTAAACCAATTTTTACTTCTGCCCTGCCAGGAATCCAACACAGGACTTATTGAACGGTAAGCAATCGCGGAAGACCTGTGTACACTAGATTTCCTTTTTCAGGGTTTTTACCTGAGAGTATCCATCGAGTCGAAAACTCTCGTCTAGGGTTCTGGTTCCTTTTCACACTCAGAACTGTATTCATTATCTTCCTGGACATATATATATGTACGTTTATATTCAACTTATATTTAATATGTAACTCAATCGCATACAAATAAAAATATAAAAGCAAGTGAAGCTAGTATACGAGAACTTCCATAATAATATTTCCAGATACAACTCGTATACATAATATTATGAAGCAGCTAGGTTGAGTAAGCGTCCGAGGTACTGCATTTTCAGCACGGCTCACAGGTGCAAATGGAGAGGTGAAAGCTATATAAAAGCGTTCTTATGCTTCGGCTTTCTATCTTGTCTACTTTTTGTAAAGGATATGGCATAGTTAGCTCAAAAACATGATAAAAATAGCCGTACGTTAAATTCATATTTTCACATCTCTCTTTTCAATGATATTTTTTATTTTTATTATGTTAAAATACATATATAAACAGAAAATAAATTATAAAATAATGTAATCCACTAAACCGCGAAACTGGTTTGTCAGCAGGTTTCTTTTTTTTCCATTACAAAGAAATAAGTTAAATAAATTATAAAATTTTAAATAGTAGAATTTTTACAAAAAAAATTTATCAATGTAAAGCCTTAGTCTTTTAACGCATTATCAAAAAAAATAAACTGTGTTGTTTCAAAACCTAATATTTATAGTGACTCTATACAAATAAGGGCTGGTCTTGGACGTGATAATACATTATCTTTGTTTTTTTAATATAAAATAAAATAAATCATGAATAAAATATTAATTAGATACTGTATTTTTTACATTGCTTTAGTTGCAATTTGAGTACCTACTTATTTCAGAATCATCGAGGCTTGGAGGAAAACAAATGACACAGTTAGAGTATTTAAGCTATCGAAGCCGAATTTTTAAGCTTCAGACTATATCGAAATAAATATTTCTGTTAAATCCCAAGGAACTTTATACGCATTTAATCTTTAGTAAAATATTTGACAGTTTTTTGACGGAAACTTGAATTAATCTAAGAAATTTCCCAACTGTTACGTCTTTCCCTAGCTACACGATGGATGTAGAACGCTGCGTAAAGATGGTGACAGGAGTTTCGATAACAGTTACTTTACAGAAAGTCGGAAATGGTGTTATATGGTTAAAAATAATGTTAAGACCCATTGACGTGATTTGTAAAAAAAAAAAAAAAACATTGCACGTTTCAAACAAATGTTTTTTTATTGTGAAATCGTTAGTTTTTTAAATTAATGTTTGTCTTTTTGCTTATATATAAAAAGATACTCGGCATTTTGTGATGAATGTTTTTTTTTTTGAAAAATGACAAAATATTATGCAGCATATTTAAAAATTA